>NW_024081300.1:0-148700 GCF_003009895.1 Hyaena hyaena | reverse complement strand
CCCCCTTGGTCCTCTGTCAAGTTCCTCCTAATCCTCCTATACGTGCAATCATATGATATTTGTCCTTCTCTGCCTGACTTATTTCGCTCAGCATAACACCCTCAAGGTCCATCCATGTTGCTACACATGGCCAGCTTTCATTGTTTCTCATTGCCATGTAGTATTCCATTACCTCTACCCTTTTATTATTCTTCAGGTATTTGAAGGTAATGAAGGAGAAGGGAAATGAGAAGCAGCTATCTCTATTTTTAAACTATTTCATTCCTGGCTGAACTTGGGATGATAGCCAATAGCTACGAAAGGAACAATTCAGAAAATATGAAAGGCTTTGAAAATCAACTCCAGGAAAGAAGCTGTCTCCCCATTTTACAGGTGAAGAAATGGAGGTTCAGAGAATGTAATTACCTTGTTTGAGGTCACACAGTGGGTTGCAGAGCTGGAATTTGAGCTCAGATCTCTTTGCCTCCAAAGTACATACCCTTATTTAATATAAAGAGAATATGACGTAAAGCTTTCCAAAAATAAATGTTCAATTTAGAATTCAAAGCAGGTTTTATGGAGAGGTGGTGACAAAAGTCAAGCAGCAAGGGGGATTAGCACTTAAATAGCTGGGGCTCGTTCAACAGATCGGGGCATGAAGCTCGTGGGGTGGCACCAAATGGATGGTTTAAAGAACCTTGTAAAAAGAAACTACTATCTATATGTAGATCACTGAAAGTAGAGGGTGGGGAAGCCTATCTCATATAATATGCCATGGTGGTATAAAACTATTTGAATATTTTGAAATTGAAAACTTAAATTATTTATAAAAGTAATTATAAAGCAGAACTTAAAGCAGAATTAAGAGGGTATGTGTAGCAGAAGGAAAATATTCCCAGCCAGAAACATCCCCTTCTTGGTGGTCATGACCTCCTGCTGTCAAAAAATTCCTACAAAGAAGACAAAAACAGAAACATTATGTGCCAGGTCATAAGAATCCCAAGAAATATTTTGTCCTCCAAAGGACCACCAAAAAGCACAAAGCACAAAAGAAGCCAAGGATGTGATAACTCAGGTCCATTTGAAGGAGATAAACTTTGATAAAATTCTGGGTACATTACAATCTTTTTTAAAATAAAAGGAGACTAGCGACTTGTCATACGATGCAGGCAATTTGGAACATAACTAGAGACATAAGAAGTATAATGACTAAATGCAGTGTCGATCCCTAAATTGGATCCTGGAACATTAAAAAGAGGACATTAGTGAAAAAACAGGTGACATCCAAATGGAGTCTGGAGTTTAGTTAATAGTAATATGCCAATGTTGGTTTCTCAGTTTGGACAAATGTACTGTGGTAATAATATCCAGCGGGGAAAGTGAGTGACGGGACAGGGACAGGAACTCCCTGTCATGATCTATGCTAAATTATTGCAAAAATAGAAAGTTAGTTTAGGGGCACCTGGGTGGTTCAGTCAGTTAAGCGTCCGACTTCAGCTCAGGTCACGATCTCACGGTTTGTAGGTTCAAGCCCCGCATTGGGTTCTGTGCTGACAGCCAGCTCAGAGCTTGGAGCCTGTTTCAGATTCTGTACCTCCCTCTCCCTCTGACCCTAACCCACTCACACTGTCTCTGTCTCTCTCTCTCTCAGAAATAAATAAAAAACATTAAAAATTTTTTTAATTTATTTATTTCTAGGAGAGAGAAACAGTGTGAGCAGGGGAGGGTCAGAGAGAGAGGGAGTCACAGTCTGAAACAGGCTCCAGGCTCTGAGCTGGCAGTCAGCACATAGCCTGACGCGGGGCTCGAACCCACGAACCGCGAGATCATGACCTAAGCGAAGGTCGGACGCTTAACCGACTAAGCCACCCAGGCTCCCCTAAAAATTTTTTTTAAATTAGCCTCAAATACCCTTGATAGCTCCCCGCAATATTTTTATAATGATTTTTCAATTCCGTGTTCTCTTCCTCTAACACCATAGCAACCTGCATCCTGTTGCAAACGCTGGGGCTACAAGAGAAGAGGAAGCACTAGCAGGCAAATATGACCTTGGTTCCCATTTGACGGACTTTGCCCATGGAGGGCAGTTCCGCCAGTTTGTCTTTTATTGTCGATACTTGGTATCTTGGGATCTATATCACATGCTCATGAACA
Organism: Hyaena hyaena; assembly: GCF_003009895.1. Lineage (NCBI taxonomy): Eukaryota > Metazoa > Chordata > Mammalia > Carnivora > Hyaenidae > Hyaena > Hyaena hyaena. The sequence goes on along the minus strand of NW_024081300.1, from coordinate 146,567 downwards.
TGGGAAATAATCCAGTTTGTACTCCTGATTATCTTGACATGTAAGGATATTGATCAGACCCTAAGTGTTGCATCTGCTTTCAAGAATCAATGATCATAAAAATACTTATATTACATAAATGTGTACATCTCTTAGAACGAAAGGCTGAGCTTTCTAGGGAAAAGACCAAGTAGTCAGAAAACTACTATGGTGTCTGTCTACTTTAGAGATCAAAGTGGGAAAAAATGTATTGGTCAAATTCAAACTCCCCAGTTTTTATAACTGGGAAAAATCTAAAATGCATTTAGGATATTAGATGCTGTTTTCTGAAAATTTTATTATTTAATATCAGCTAGTTACTAGATTCCTACTATGTGCTAGTTGTATTTATATCTGTGTGTGTATATATTTATATATAATTTCTTTTACTTAAAGAGTGATTAACACTTTTAAGGAAAAATGTCTATAATAAACTGCCCAAAAGAGGCAATGCATTTGCTGAAATATATGTGATACTCCAAAATGTGAGATAAAAAACTTATAATGCAAACACAATTCAGCATAAACTGAGAGAAGTGTGTACATTCTAACATATGATAGACATCCAAATGGACTTTTGATTTAAAAATTTTTTAAGTTTATTTATTTATTTATTTTGAGAGAGAGAGAGAGACAGCATGAGTGGGGGAGGGGCAGCGAGAGAGGGAAAGAGAGAATCCTAAGCAGTTCAGTTCTGTCAGTTCAGTGCTGTCAACACAGAGTCCAATGTGGGGCCCGAACACACAAAGCTGTGAGATCATGACTTGAGCCGAAACCAAGAGCTGGACGCTTAACCAATTGAGCCACCTAGGCACCTGTAGGCTTTTGATTTTAAATGTAATGTGATAGAGAATATTCCATATTTTCTTCTGTAATGTATCTGGGATAATGAGGGTACATGCTCTTCATTGTTATGTACATGACTATAACTCTCACTACAAATCAATGAAAAATATAATTTAAAGACTAAATTGTGCAAGCCAAAGAACTGAGTCAATATAATATTTTCTCAGTTTGAAATACTAAATAAATGAAATATTAAAAGAAAAAAGAAAGCAAGAAAGATGGAAAAATGGAGAGAAAGGGAGAGAGGAGGAAGGGGTGGGGGAAGGAGAGAAGAACAGATCTGTTAAAAACAGACACTGCCAGGGACTTAATTTAATACACAAGCATTTATTCTCCCACTCATAATCCTTATAGCATCGTTCCTTTTCCAGGAATGCTGAGTTTGAGAAACACTCTCACATTTACAGGATGCTTTCCAAGAGGGAAGAAAAAATAATAGATTTGTCTATTTGCTTCTTGTTAGATAGTAACCATACAACTGGTCTCATTGAAAATGCCATCAAAATGGCACCTGGGTGGCTCAGTCGGTTAAGTGTCCAACTTGGGCTCTAGTCATGATCTTGCGGTTCACGGGTTCGAGCCCCACGTTGGGCTCTGTGCTGACAGCTCAGAGCCTGAAGCCTGTGTCAGATCCTGTGTCTCCCTATCTCTGTGCCCCTCCCCCATTCGTGCTCTCTCTCTCTCTCTCTCTCTCTCTCTCTCTCAAACATTAAAAAATTAAAAAAAGAAAAAAGAAAATGCCATCATGAAGGCAAGTTTTAGCAGATAATGGGCCATTCCCTCCCTTTTCCTGGGGTTTGTTTCAGTCATAAGATGTTGGTTTTGAAGACCAGAAGAACGTCAGCAGTTCCCATGCTAGCCTCCCAGAGAACTCTGGCACGAAGCAACATGCAGGTACCATCTTTGCCCTAAAGCACTCCCTCCCCTTTATTACTGAACTTATCCTAAAGGATTTTTGTTTTCAGGAATAAGTATAATATGCACATATCATAACAAGTTAAACAAAAGTTTCTAATATGCCCTTCCTTCAAGCATCCCTCCCCCCACCCTCTAAGTAACCAATCCAATGTTAATGGGTTAGCGGGTATCATTCACATGGTATCCTACTCAGTCAAAAGCAAAAACATAAATGCTCATAAATAGATTTGGGATACAATATTTTACAAAAATATGATTATATTTCTACTCTAAAACTTGGTTTTTTATTTGAAAGTTTGATCCCGAACATCTTTCCAGGCCAATGCATACTGATCTAAAATACTCTTTTTGTTTATAATTATGTCGTACTTCATGGTATAAACGTGCCATCATTTAATCAACCAACTGATCATCCCTCTATTGGTGGGTTTTGTTTCCAGTTTTGTTTTCCATACAACAGTGTTACAGTAAATATCTCATTTATATATTTGATATCTACATTTTTCTATAAATAGATATGCATAGATGCTTTATTTCTATAAGAGAAATACCCAAACATGAGATTATTGGTTCAAGAAAGCAACCCACTTTGCAATCCAAAGGTAAAGGCAATAGTAACCACAAGTAACCATTTTTCCTCTTTTGATATTTGGGACACTTTCAGAGTCCCGTAGTAACATAAAAAGATGATGATTAGCAGAATCCAAAGTAAATCTATTGGCATAAACACCCTCCACCACATAGGACCAAGCAAAGTGGAAAGTTCTTGATGGAAAGCGTTTTTAACAGAGATTTTGTAAATCAAGGTGTGAAGGTAACTTTGTTAGGCCCTTCTCCATCACGGTCCATTTGTATTACATGACAACTTCATGGGAAGGGGAATAAGGAAAAGGGGTTTCTATTAGTAACTTAGCCAGGGTGCTTGTCTCCTCCTTGGAATTCTGAGATTTACCCACCACTAATTATTCCTATTTTGAAGAATCAAGGTATCTAAATGTTAAAAAAAAAAAAAAAAAGTAAGACTGGAAACTTCTTTTGACTGCGGGCTGTGGTAGCCTTTGGAAATAGCAGCACTTTTCTAAAATATTAGTTAGGGGGAATATGAATAACAAAAGGAAAGTGACCATTTATCTGTAGGGCATTGTAACACTGTTTGACCTCAGGAAGGCTTACTAGGGAAAGGGGAGAAGGTCATTTTCTTAAATTGGAACCCGATCGAGATATTAGAATCCTTATAATGAATATCAAAATTCCTTTATGATTACTGATGTTTTACCTCAGTAGAAACCTATGAAGACAGATTAGCCCCAGTGAGCTTTCCAAATGCACAGTGGAGAAGAATTTGTATTATAACAATCATAGCTGGAATGTAGCCACTTCTGTTCAATATAATGGAGGTGAATTGGACTAGAACTCAGGAAATCTAGGTAACATGGATCAAGTCGTGTAAACTCTGAGTTTTCATTTTCCTTCAGCAAAATGGGGCTGATACTGTCCCTGGTCTCTTTAGTTCACTGCATTCAGTAAATTAACATATGTGGGAGAACACTAAAGCCTGTTTAAGAATAGAAGTTGAGAACACGGGCTCTGAGTCAACCAACCTCTGACTATGGCTTTCCTGATTACTTTTGGGTCACCTTGATCCCATTGCTTGCCTTCTGAGCTTCAGCTTCCAAAAAGGGGATACTGTACCTACTTTTATGACCAACTGGAGAATGAGATAAGCTCATGCCTTCCAAGGTGCAAGCACAGTGCCTGGTGCATAGCGAGCTCTCAATAAATGAGAGTTGTTATTCAGAAAGTGCTGCTCGAATGTGGTAATTCCTTAAGGAAGTTTTAGCCCTTCTCTGAGATCACTTAAGCATTTTCTTCCATTCAGTAGTTGCTTGCCTTCCTCTCCTGAGCCTTCTGTTCTTGTTATGGCCCATTTGCCCTGACTCTGAGAGATAAATAGGGGCCATGGCACTAGAATCAAAGCTGCAGAAAAGGGTTGCGAACATGAAACCCAGTCTGTGGTTTAACTGGAAGCCAATGCTGAGGAGCCTCAGGCACCTAAACAAACCACATTGTGAATACCACATTAACTCCTGATTGCTCTGCAGCCTGGAACAAACTAGCAGATCAAAGAACAGCAAAGAGGATTAGAAGGAAGAGAAGAAATTTCCTTCAACCTACTTTGAGATGAATAAATAGGTTTGGTACACAAGTATGCGGGTTTGAGGGTGTTAAGGAATCAGCAAATGTATTCCCTTGTTTTAGCCTTTCACTAGCTACCGTGTTATCTTGCTTTCTGCCTATTGTCCTCAAGACTAAGAAGTAGAGGGGTGACTGGTTAGCTTAGTCCGGTTAAGTGTCCACCTCTTGATTTCAACTCAGGTCATGATTTCACAATCATGAGATAGAGCCCTGCACTGGGCTCTGTGCTAGGTGTGGAGCCTAGTTAAAATTCTCTTTCTCTCTCTGCTCCTCTCCTGCTTGTGCACATGCTCTCTCTCAAAAAATTAAATAACTTAAAATTAGTTTCAAAGAATAGATTAGAAAGTAGAAATTATTTGCCTGTATCAGTCTTCCCAGGACAAGTATGGAGGCCAATGTGTACTGGGTTGACCTGAACAGGATTATTCTTTCTAGCTCTGGGATAAGGGATAGCTCTGGCTTTAAGCCATGGGTAATATGTTCATGGTCAAAATAGTTCTCCTGTGAAGGAGCTTGGATGGCCCTTGTAACATGGGGATAGATCAGAGGGCTGGGATATCCTTTTGAAAGTGCACAATCTATAGACACTAAAACTAGTAATAATTATTATCCAACATTAAATTTTCATTTTCTGCTTTGTAATTTCCTTCCCTATTCTGTTGAATACCACAACCTGGTTGTCATTGTGTTTTGAAGGTCTAAAGAAGGGCCTGTGGTCATGCCTGGAATGAATAAAACAAAGATAGAAACACTGTAAGATGACACAGTTGACCCATGTTGTTCTGACGATGTAATCCAGGGCAGAGGAATTCGAGGGTTACCATGATGTCTCCAAAACCGACTTCAGCATGTCCTAGAAGTTACCTAAGATCATGGTCTATTGAGAGTTGGCTCAGGGTATTGTCTTATTGGTTTAAGACAGAAGAATGAAGAACTATGGGTCACCTGAGTTATGCAGTCATCATAATAGTGACCTTAGCAGCTGTCAGTTCTTTGGCTACTAGATGCCATGTCAAGGACGTCAATGCTGGGGCACCTGGATGGCTCAGTCGGTTAAGTGTCCGACTTCAGCTCAGGTTATGATCTCACAGGTAGTGAGTTTGAGCCTTGCGTTGGGCTTTGTGCTGACACCTCAGAGCCTGGAGCCTGTTTCAGAGTCTGTGTCTCCCTCTATCTCTGCCCCTTCCCCACTCATGCTCTCTCTCTCTCTCCTTCAAAAATAAGTAAACATTTAAAAAAAATTTTTTTAAAAAGGACATCAACACTAATATGAGCTAAATGGTACTAACTCAATTTTACAGGTGAGGATGACAGTGTCAAGTCACGTATCCAAGGTGCTTTCATACATATGTGATAATCTGGGATTCAGACCCCAGTCTTTATGTCTCCAAAGACTGGGCTTTACACCACACAGGCAGTATCTTATAGGGTATCAAACCCAGAGTTTTATGTCCAGTTCCACCTTTACCAGGGTTTCCTGCCTGCAGTGCAGCCAGATTTCCTGCTTTAAAACTTCAAGTAGAACTTGAAGAAGGGGTGGCAGTTATGAGCTATAGATTCCTGCCTTGTGTGACTGTAGACGTGTCTAGCCTTATGTGACTGTGAATGTGTCCAGAGCAGACAGTATGTATAATATATAGGGAGTGGGCACAGAAGGACACAGCTGCTCACAGTGAGGAAGGAATGGACTGAAAATGGGGAAGGGAAGTTGGCATGGTTGGTAGGGATGCTCTACCAAAAATAGTTCTTTTCACCCATGTCAAGATTGGAAATGGCATTTAGAATCCAAATAACTATTGTTAGCCAATAGAATTTTCTTGTAAGGATGGAATTGTTCTTTATCTACACTTGCTGCATGTGGGTATTGAGCACGTGAAATGTGACTTGTGAACTGAGGAACTAAATTTAATTTCAATTAGTTTTAATTTAAATAGCCACATGTGGCCAATGACATATTAGACAGCACAGATATACAGCATCTCTCTGCTGTATAGTTTTGCCAAAATTGTGAGTCAAGGAGCTAGATCCCTATTTCCATGTTTAGATGAATAAGGATTAGTAACCCTCCCCAACCTTTTTTTTTTTTTTAAAGTAGGCTCCATGCTCAGCAAAGAGCGCAACGTGGGGCTTTGAACTAATGGCCCCGAGATCAAGGCCTGGCTTAACTGACTGAGCTACCCAGGCACCCCAAGAATTACTACACTTCATAGGAGAAACTGAAGTTAGACTGTCCGGGCTTGAATCCCAGCTCTTCCATTTAGTGTCTGTGTATCCTCTCTGTGCCTCAGTTTCTTTATCTGTAAAATGGAGATTAAAAACCACAACTATTTCATAGCATTGTTGTAAGAAGTGAGGGTTTTAAAAGTACTTTACGTAGTATGCAGAATATACTAAAAATAATAAGGATATAGAAATGAACAAGATATATGTCTTATCCTCAAGAAGTTTTATTTATTTTTTTTTACCACTGTTGTGTCTTTAGGATTTTTATTTATTCCACTGCCCCCTTCCCAGTGAGTTTAAGTTGTATACATAGGCAAGCAATATGAATCTAAATCATATGTATAGATCAGCAATATTTGCTCTGTGTGTGTGTGGGGTGTGTGTGTGTGTGCATGCATGTGGATATGGTATATAGCACCTAACAGAGCACTTGACATATAGTAGACACTCACTAATGAATAGCAGTTTTTCTCTTGTTGAATGATATCATGTGATATGCAGAGATAAAATGGACCACACTGTTGCTGCAATCTTGGCCTTCTGCAGACTAGATTCTCTGGCAGGACAGGTAGATGGTTCCATGACAGGGTTTACTTTTCTGCGTCTCTTCTCTTGGCCATATTTCAGGGGCTTCATGAGATTTGGGGATGTGAGGGCTCTGCGCGTAGTGCGTGTGTCCCCAGATCCAGAAGTTCATCAAGAGACTCATAATCATCATTTGTTCTGTCTAATCAAGTTGCCTGTAGTCGGGTTGTTTTTTCTTTTTTCCCAACCTCCACTGATTTTCTTCTGAGGACTGAGCACTTATTTCCTCTGGAGAACCACACCTCCCCTCCCAATCCATGTCCTTCAGTAGGTGATTCTGACTAACGGCAGGCATGTGATTTTGGACCAACTACTCAGAGCACTGCACACCCCTGCCATGGTAGTATAAGTGACATTTGGCTCAAATCAGTCCAATGAAGTTCAAGTCAAAACTTTTAGGAAACTCTTGGAAAGAAAGCCTGTATTTCTTTGCAAAGGACGTTTACAGTAAGGACATTATCTGAAATTGCCAGGGGACATTATGGGGGTGGGGGGCAGAGGGGAGGGCCTGACCTGGAGTAAAGTCAACACAAAGCAGAGCAGAACTGAAAGACAAAGGGCCTGACTCTTGATGACTTATTTCTCTTGAGCTCCAGCCCAGCTGTGCCTGAAGCTCTATTCCTAGATTAGGTTGATGAGCCCAGACTTGCCTTTTCTTATTTAAGCCACTTTGAGTTGAGTTTCTGTTTTTTATTACCAAAGCAGGCTCTTCCCTCTGACATTTTCTTAGTGCGAAGAGTATTGTTCCCAGCAACTCTGTAGGAGCAGAGGTCAGATGACCTACACCCTCCTTCCCATGGTAGCAGCCTCTGGAACCCTCATCATAGAAGACCAAATGGCAAAAGTCACTCACATGCTCATGGCAGCAATTTTAATGATGTCCTGTGTGGAGCTGACCCTAAGAAGGGATTCTAAATAGGGCTTTGCTTATGTAATTTAAATTCTTAAAATAACTGTAGATTGAGTCTGAGAATCCCGCTGGGGCTGCCGACTGCCTAACCTGGGATGGAGAGGTCAGAGAATCTCAGTGAATGAAAAATAGGCTGACAGCAAAATAGGCTAAGAGCAAAATCATCTCTTACCCTCGGCAGAGCGTAAGAGTGGGTCAGGACTCCAAGTGGCAAATTAGTGACTTTGCATTTATTTAACGACTTCTCAAAAATACTGTTAGCAGCACAGGAGGAGAGCTGACCCATTTCTGAGTCTGGAATCAATAGACTAATAAAAGTAATCCTTAAAAATAGCTTTCCCTTCTTAAAATACCCTTCCCATTGAGCAGCACCCAGAAGAAAATTTTTTATCTGGGCCCTGACTCATTTTTCCATGGTTTAAACAGAGTAAGACAGAAGCCTTAGTATACTGAGAGGTTATCTGCCTGGATACTGTGTACAGGGGTTCTGTTCCTGAGTGGAAACTCTAGCCCCAGTTTCCTGGTTCTCCGTAGTGAGCCAGCTCCTCCTCCTCCCTCAGGATGGGAAGGGGGCAAGGCCACAGAAGCCCCCAGACTCACTCTGCCAAGAGGGATACATCTGGTGTTCACATTCTGTTTCCATCAAACTGAAACCTGGAACCTAGAGAGTAAGAAGTAGGGTTTGGAGTACCAAGAATGACAACTTGAAACAGGGCAGGGAAGTCCTCTGGCTGCTTAGATTAGCCTGGGGCTTGAGTGGAGAAAAAAGAGAGAAGAAACCAATCTCCATCAGAAGGCAAACCCTTCAGGACTGGTTGTGATCTGTGGACAACGTAATTTTCTTGGGCCTGGTATCTCCTCATTCTAACTCCCTCAGAACGACACTGCCAATAAGACCCCATTCTGGTTGTTTTTTCCCCTCAAGGAATCTCTTTCCTACATGTGTAGAAGAAAACATCTTTCTTCCATGTTCCATACAGTATTTCCTGTAGAAGTAATAGTTTGGGATCTATATCCCATATCTTCTATACTTTTTTTTTTAATTTATTTTTTTTTTTTACAAATAGTTTATTTTCAAGTTGGTTTCCATATAACACCCAGTGCTAATGCCCACATATTTCCCGTATCTTCTACACATATGTCAGGAATGAAAATACCGTAAGGTGTGTTTCTCCAAGGGAAGAAAGAGACTATTTTCACCAATTCTACCTAGGGCATCTGACAAAAACACAGATTCCAAAAAGCCACCACAGACCTAATACATCAAAATCTAGGAGGTATGGCCCAGAAATGTCCATCTTTGAGATTCTTTCCAGGCATCCTTTATTCACACTAACATTTGAAACCCATGGCCCAATGGTAAGGGCAGATGTTTTGAGTTCCCATGAACAGATGCAAAGTAGAGCCTTCTAATGCCCTCTGATGTTCATGGGAAGTCCCATGTGAAGGTATGGTGTTCAAATTTGAGGGGGGAAGTAAAAACTAAGGACAGAAGTCATATAATTCTGCATTTTTCTTCCCACCTCATTATCAGAGCAATTAGGTCCTGTTTTTCCCTAGTTCATGGGGAGAGATTTACCTAAGCAATTCCAGAAGCTCCAAGTTTCTTTCCAAATTCAACTAAAAGTCACTTTCATGCAATTTGTGGTTAATACTATTTGTGGACTTTAAAGGTTGGGCTGTCCCTTGTGCTACCAGTGATGGCAATGTGCTGTGAGAAATTTATTATTACAGACCAGACTCTGCATTTTTAGTAATGGGGATAGTAGTTATTTTACTGCCATATCTTTTGAGCTCTGAGGCTAAATAATGCCCATGGGAGGAACAAAGGAAAAATGAAAAACTGTTTCAAGATTTCTTAACTGAAATTTGGAAAGGATGGGAAATAGATACTAGAAATAATTAATGGGATATGGAGTACAAAATTATTAACAGATGTGAATTGAGCTGAAGGGTCTTCCTAAGAAACAGACAGGATAAGGCGAGAGTTGTCCATAATGGTATTTGAATCGTGTCTTGGGGTACCTGGGTGGCTCAATTGGTTAAGCGACTGACTCTTGATTTCAGCTCAGGTCATGATCTCAGGATTATGGGATCAAGCCCTGCCTCAGCCTCTGTGGTAAGTGTGGAATTTGCTTAAGATTCTCTCACTCCCTCTCTCTCTCTGCCCCTCTCCCCCACTCATGCTCTCTTTCTCCCTCAAATGAAGTTTAAAATACTTGAACAGTGTCTCATGGAAGGAGTCAGTATAAAAGTGGTAAAATGACTGATTCTATAAGATCAAATACCTTTACTAAGAAGCCCTCCCTTAAAGTGAGGAGATTGAAAAATAAAAAAAAGCAAAAGGTGGGCCCTGAGCTGTGCTCTTGTTGATAGTTGCTGTATTTCTCAGGAGTATGGAGAAAAACAATATACGATGATTATAATAAGATCCAATAGATCCATTTCCTGACCCTTACTTCTTAATCCTTTGAATGATCCTATGAAGTAAATACCATACGAAGGAAACTTGGGACCTGAAACATTAAGGAACTTGCTGAAGACACATGTATTTATCATGTACTGTGGCCAGGATCAGAATCCAGGTTACTGTGCTAATGTAGTCTTTATTATGAGTGGAATCCAACCTATAAGCAGGGAGCAATCCTTGAAGCTCATTCGCCCTACAGTGTACCGAGATGTCTAGCAGCCCAAATTAAAATCAAGACCACAAGGCACTTGTTATCAAAAAGAGAGAGAGAGAGAGAAAACACATGAAACTCTTAGTATCTGCACAGATGAAGCAAGCACCCCATAATAATAATATTCATCATCATTATTATCATCTACAACACTTATCATTATGGTCATTACTATTATTCCCAAAAAGGGCAAATTTCAAAGTTACTTAATCTTAAAATTCTCTAAAGCTAACCATGAAAATCTAAAGTAAAATTAGAAAAACAAAGCAGGGTGTAAGTAGATTCACCTCCTGTAAGAAATTTCTGTATGGCTCAGTATTAGCTAGAGAGTGACAGAGGAGAGATTTGAACCCAGGCCTGATTCCAGTATCTGAGCAGACCCTTCCGTATACAATTCTGGTCTTTGCCCTTGAGCTTCTGCTCACATATTTCTCCCTGCTCAGAAATCCCGCTGTGTTCCCCTTCATTTAGAAAGATATTGCCTTAAACCATTTCTAGAACTATCCTAGAGACATATTTCAAAACAGTCTCCCCAGATCACCCTCTTTGGTACATTTTCTATCTTTCCAACATAGGAGACTATAGCCTGTTGTCTGTTGTCAACTCTGCTTTTCTAGTTCCTCATCCACTCAAGATTTATAGCTCTATCCTCGAACCTTCCAGAGGACATTATTCTTTTTTCTTTTATTGCCTTTATTCCCAAATAGACTGTGAGTCCCTCAGGAGCAAAACAGTTGGCTTAAGATCTAACACAGAAGCTGGTACATAATAGGGGCTCAATGCATCTTTAATAAATCACTGAAAAAATAATTGAACTCTAAAGTCAAGAGTTACTTAACAAGTGGTATTAGAAGTCCCCATAAAACTGCCATAAATGATAAGGATTACCAGAGCCTGAGATCACAACATCTAACTTAAATGACAAGTAATGCTGGTCCCAGTGGTTAAAAACACATCCACGTTTTAATGAACAGAATTGAAATGCCTTTGAGGTTCTGGAACACACTTCCAGGGTGCATCCACCAGAACTCTTGGCTTATTTAAGATTTCACATATAATTCTTGTCACTTAGCATCCCCAGGCTTGAAAATTGGCTCAAGCTGAAAGGAATCTCTGGGGTAAGAGAAAATCCTGATTCCCTGATATGTTCCAACAGGGACAGACGGATTGCAGTCTCATTTCCTGCCAACTTTTAAATTATGAATATTTTGGTATGATGATAAGTAAGCGAGACAAACCTACCAGGGAATCAAATAACCCAGGAACATGAAAACATAGATTATTGTTTTCCTTTCCTTTTTCTCTCAAGTTGATTTGTTTTGCCTTTGCAAAAGAAAATAAGGTCAGGTGGCAAAAGAATTACTTTGGGAACTTTAAGTCTACAAAATCATAGTAAAAGGAAATTTATTCTCTCTTACTCAGTCATGCTATCCAAATGTATAACTCTGTTCTGGTTTCTCTGGAATTATGGACACATTATTTGAGTAGTTTAAAACATCTTTTATGCTAAAAAAAAAAAAGTCACCCTTCCTCTACCCCCCAAATACCTTTTTCCAGATTAAGGTAAACTCCTTAGGAACCACCTCTTTGTTGAAATATTCATGGTAGAATATAGACTGTAAAAAAAAAAATCCTAATTCAGAACAATAATGGAGGTGAGAACAGACTTCCTTTTAGGTTTCTGGAGTAAAATAAAAAAGCTTAGATTTTAAGGCATCTTTTTGTAGTAATCTAAAACATGGTTTTGTTATGTTAATGAAACACACATTACTATTTGAGGACTCACTATATTTTCCTTTCATACAAAAGCACTCAGAATCCAGACAGATTAGGTTAGGGCAAAGACTACCTTTCCCATCACCATTTTATAAGCAAATCTTCCAACATCTAGCATATGTTAGTTGAATTAATGAGAGCAATAAACAAAGAAAGGAAGATTAGCAGTGAATGCACTCAGTGGAAAACTTCATCTTACTCTAAAATCTTCTCTCTTTTTTTGTCATTTGAATGTTATTGCTAAATATAAGATAAGAATGCTTTCTTGTATACTCCCCTTTATGTTCCACAGACTTTATGTTCACAGACTTTCTGACTCACCCCTATTCATGATCAAACACTAATTTCACAAAAGGTTTAATTGCATCTAGACTTTAATAAATATTCCATTTGGGATCTGCAAATAAGACTATAGGAAGGTGGGGGAATCTCTTTGTTATGCAAATATAAGCTAGGGGAAGCTCTTTCTGAAAGCGATTTTGCTGAGCCCTCAAAAAGCAATGTTTGAATGGCCTTTTCTTTCTTTTTTCTTCCAGGAATGTCAACCTCATTACAAGTCTGGTTATAACATCCTTATTTCATGGTCCTTTGGCAAATAAGTTCTTCTTGAGATGAATTTTGACAAAATATAAAATGATAACTTCATGTATACATTATCTCAAATGAAGTACTTTATTCAGGATGAAAAGTAAAGTTCTTGATAACCAAGCGCAATTTTTGTAGAAACTTCTCCAATAGGACCTGTCCTCTGTGGAAGGCAGATGGTGGACATATCTCTTTTAATCTGTCCACTCAGTGGACAGAAATTCATCTATAATGTTGATAATTTCTTTCCTTTCCTGAACATGTGCCAGATATTGTGCTAAGCATTTTAAATGCATGAACTTGATTAACCTTCACAAAAACCCTTTGCATTATTGGTACTTTCATTGCCACTTTAAAGGTAGGAGAACTGAGAGGTGCATGGGTGGCTCCGTTGGTTAAACATCTGACTTTGGCTCATGTCATGACCTCGTTGTTTGTGAGTTCAAGCCCAGACCCCAGGCTCTTTGCTGACCTGCTTCAGATTCTGTCTCTCCCTCTCTCTCTACCCCTCCCCAGCTTGTGCACACACCTGCATGCGCACGTGTGCTCTCTCTCAAAAATAAGTAAACATTAAAAAAACTTTTAATAAAAATAAAATAGTAAAGTTTGAAGAACTGAGGATCACAGAAGCAACTGTCTTTTTACCAGGTCACACAGCTGGTAAAACCAGGATTTGAACCCATGTTCAAATGCCAAATTTGGTGTTTTAGACTCTTGAGTGTCTTCTTTCTTTCTAGAAACAGCTCAGTAAATAAAACAGGAGGTACCTAGACGTGTTTTACTCAGTGAATCATATCTTTAAGAATTTGGAAAAATAATAAACCATGGCAATAACAAAGGTACTTAAGAGGCCCAAGAAGACGAAATGTTTGACCCTGGGATTGCATCAATACTTATGGAATATAAAGTCAATATGCAGATGTTAGAAGTTTGCCTTTATCGCCTAGATAGATGCCAGTTAACCTGGGCAAACTTAGGTAAAAAACCAACCCTTAGCAGGCTATATAGTTTTTAACTATAGCCTGTTTTTAGCAGGCTCCTATGTTTTAACTAGTTGCTCCTTTGAGAGATTAATTTTAAAGTCATATATTTTGTATCATGAATATGGGCACAGTTTGAACATTCACCAGTTTTCATCCCCCAAATAGTAAGATGTCAGCCAGGAACTGAAGACTCAGTTGTCCTCAATAGCTCTGAATAAATAATTGAGCCTCATGACGAAGTTACCCTCTGATGAAGTCATTTCCGCTGTCTGTCAAGCCATTAGAGGTTATACACATGCATGGGAGGAAAAAAAAATGATTACTCAGTTTTATGTGATTACTCAACCTATTGCCTGAAGGCATCATCACACATGCATTGTTTTCCCTTTTCCACACATTTTCTGAAGTAATCAAATGGGTTATGGTCACTGCAGGGTAAATGTGCTGTTTTACCGTTGTACTGGCTGACAGTACAGAAAAAGTACAAGTGACTCATAGGAGTCTCATTTTGTTGTGCAGTATAAATAATAATGCAAAGACACGGAAGGCCTTATGATTTAGGTCTAACTATTTGCAGTTTCTCCACTGTAAGGTGACTTTGAGTGCAGAATATTCTTTAAACATTTATTGCATTTCCTATGATGAGTTGATTGAAATGCACATTGATTTTCACTAATTTGGAGGAAGTCTGTAGCTGGGTCATTTTTTGGTGTGACGGAATATTGCCCTGCAAGGAAGTGAAGAGTCTCTCTATAGCAGTTGATGTGCCTGCTCAAACACATTCCGAGGGCTCTTTTTAAAATCTTAGCCAACTCTTCAAGTTTTCTACTTTGCCCTATCTTTCACTTAATTCTACTCTTATGGTGGTTATCTTCTAAAAATGTAAAAGTAGACCAAAATACCAGAATGAGTAGAGCAGGGGTTGGGGTCAGGTATTCAATCTACATTGGAAGATCACAACACCCACTCCCTCCAAGACTTGTATTGTCTCTCTTGTGTTGATTCTCATAGCTTACCACAGCTTTCCAGACCTCAACTGCCTTTCTCTTGAGGGGCAAGAGGTTTTTCACCGGCTTTAGTAAATCATGTCCCTTCCCCCTCCTTCCAAACAAAAGGGGTGGGGAGCCTAGCCCTGTTATTTGGAATAAAATTTTGCAGTGGCTATTAACAGCGTCACCATCTCCACTGGCATTTATCAGAAGCTTACGACGGGCTAGACTTTGTTCTAAACACATTCATGTATTAATTCATCATCTCCTTCAAAGACATTGCCAAGAAAAGTGCCAGAATTCCAAATAAATATACCTGATAGAGACCCACTGTTAAAAAACAAATACAGAGGTCCATCGAGATTCTTGGTTGCAGAATAATCAAGGAGCTGAGAACCTGAGCCACTTGATGAAAGGTGGTAGTTTGGATTATGATCTTGTGGGAAGAAAGGCAAGCTTCTGGCTCTCTGCCAGGCGTTTTCCTACTTCCTATCTTTTCAAGAAGAGGGCATATTAATCAGATTTATTAGATGATATATGCCAGTTGAGGCATGTTTATGGGTGGGCAGGTCGCTGTGCATTGAAGAGCTGTGGCACCCACATATATCTCTTCTATGTTCTTTTTCCATGTGACTGGGATGAGTGGATTCAAGGCCTGCAATCTTGGGGCATGCCTATCTCTCTGTTTTTTTTTTAGGCATGCCTAATGGTACTAATTGTTATTTCAGTTTCCTGTATCTTGAAACTGGCCAGGAAGTAATAAAACATCAAAGTATGAATTCTAGATTATGAAAGTAGAGGTTCTGCTTAGATATAAAGTATCAGTTATACATTTCACTCAAACATTATCAGAGTTCTGTGCGGGGGGAGTATTAAACCCTGGCCCAGTAATCATCATAGTGGCATTGTGAGATTCATCTGCATTTGTTCCTTGCATTTCCCTCACAAGAGCTACACAGGATGAAGGACAATGAAAGAATGGGATTTGTATATTCATAAGTGTGTGGTTGGAGTATTCCATACCCTGTTACAGTTGAACCTTAGTGTCTTATAGAAGTCCACTGCTCCTCATGGTAAATCATTAGGTACAACTTGTAAGTGAAAAATAACAGCATGTCGTCATCTCCCTAAATATTCTTCTGGAAGCACACTGGGCAGGAAGTCTCTTCTGATGAAAGAAATTAGAGAAAAATAATGGCATTTTTACAGACAAGGGGCTGGAATAATGGACTCTACTATGGAAGCGGAGTCACGGTCACTCTGTGAAGAAGAGAAAGAGGAAGAAGGGCACTCTTACGAGCAAAGCCCAGGCCTTAGTCTATGAATTTCCCTTAGCTAGCTTGGTTTGGCATGTAGGTAAGTAGATCTAATTTAGAGCATTTCCTCCAATATGTGTATCTTCATAGACCCCAGACCTAGATGATAGTATCAGGACCCCCTTCGTAAGGACCCATGCTTACATTTTAACTTAGTTTCTCTTCATTCACCACGCCTCTCTCAACCTTTCCCTACTCCTTTCTTCCTCCAAAAGACAAGGCATCCAAAAGATCTATATATTTTAGGGTAACCCACATTGAAGGAACTTGCTATTTTCAGTTATTTAAAACTGAAACCAAACATGTTAATATAAAAACACCCTGATTTCGGTCATTCCTATGTACAATCCCCAGAAAACTTCCCAGTCTAAAGCCAATTAGAAACAATTAAATATAATTCAGATAATCAACCCAGAAAATGTTTTTGAGAAGGTGAAGACATGATGATAGTAGCATTTACCAAAGTAAGCCCAATTGGAGAATTGGTAAACTGGGCAAATTATCTACTTAATGTCTTACATGGTAACAGATATGGGGTCATTTTTTCCTCTTTGATATGCTGGCATATCTCCGTATCCATGTCCATGCAAAAGACTCAGTTGTTCACATAGTGCTCTGTCCACACCAGAAAATACTACATTTCCATCTATACCACATCTACCCCACTTCTATTAAAAGATATTGTGTATGTAAGAAATGTGATTACCCTTGTGAATAGTTGGCTTTCAGAATTCAAGTCAAATATTTATTTATTTATTTTTAATATTTTTATTTATTTCTAGGAGAGAGAGAGAGAGAGACAGCGCGAGCAGGGGAGGGTCAGAGAGAGAGGGAGACACAGACTCCGAAATAGGCTCCAGGCTCTGAGCTGGCAGTCAGCACAGAGCCCGACGCGGGGCTCGAACCCACGAACCGCGAGATCATGACCTAAGAGAAAGTCGGACGCTTAACCGACTAAGCCACCCAGGCGCCCCACAAGTCAAATATTTATTGTAAAATATGTTTTTCCATTTTTCTTTATTCTCACTAATAAGGCGGTTTTCCAAAATCGATTCCTGTAGGTAGTATTATTTCCCATTCTAAAACATGTCTTATTGCCTGGAGCGAAGGAAAATGTTTTTGTGTGACCTGATTTTATTATTTTTAGTCTTATGATTATCCTTTTACTGTATCCTAACTCCCTTCATGTCACTTTAGTAAGATTGATCAAATGATAAAGAGTAATGATGAAGAGTAGGTTTCTCAAAGAAAATACCCATTTTCTAAGTCCCTGAAAATATTATCCAAAACAAAACAGATCAACTAAATAAATAGGCAAATATTATTTAAGGATTAATTTTTAATCATTTTATTTAAGGATTAAATTAATATTATTTAAGGATCTATTCCTGGATTTTTTTGTTTGTTTGTTTGTTTTAATGTCGTTTTTTTGCTTTTGATTATTTGTGCCCAAGTTCTGGTCATCTCATGTATAAGTCCTTCTCTCACCAGTTGAAAAAAAATGTTTAAATCTAAAGCCTGTTGAAAAATGCTTAAAAAAATTTAATTCCAGTATAGTTAATAGACACTGTTGTATTAGTTTCAGGTGTACAATATAGTGATTCTACAATTCTACACATTACTCAGTGCTTGTTATGATGAGTGTATTCTTAATTCCCAACACCTATTTTACCCATTCTGCACCCCACCCACCTCCGCTCTGGTAACCACCAGTGTGTTCTTGGTAATTAGGAGTCTCTTTTATGTTTTTTTGTCTCTTTTTTTTTTCCCATTGTTTGGTTTGTTTCTTAAATTCCTCATATGAGTAAAATCCGATAGTATTTGTCTTTCTCTGACTTATTTCACTTAGCATTATGCTCTCTAGCTCATTCCATGTCATTGCAAATGGCAAGATTCCACTCCTTTTATGGCCAAGTAATATTCTATTGTATGTACACCATATATTTTTTATCCATTTATCTATTTATGGACACCTGAGCTGTTGCCATAATTTGGCTATTATAAGTAATGTTGCAACTAAACATAGGGTGCATATAACTTTCCAAATTAATGTTTTCATATTCTTTGGGTAAATACTCAGTGGTGGAATTACTGTATCATACGATAATTCTACTTTTAATTTGTTGAAAAATACTTTTAATATAACATCTAATTTAATTATCTTGTCATTCCAAGGAAAGTGAATATAAGTGACACCAAAGTGTCTGTCAATTGCCAGTGACTCTGATATTTCCTCATACTTGTGGTCTTTTACATCATCACAGTAAACCCTTCAGAAAAGAATGGAGCAACTCTAGGTCTAGATAAGAAAAACTTGAGTTAGTTTTTCAGTCACTTCCATCTCTTCTAGATGTTTGCTTTTAGTAGGTGGGATTTCAAAAATCAATATTATAACTTCTGCTTTCATTATATGGTTTCCAGATGGCTGACTAAAATTTATTCCATCATCTTGAGGTTATTCAAATTTCCTACAGAGCAGAACTGGATGTGGGGGCAAACATGTAAGCAGCTATAATAACTTACTTAAAGCACCGGGTGGCTCTGTCGGTTAAGTGTTTGACTCTTGATTTCGGCTCAGGTCATAGATCGCATAGTCTGTGAGATCTATGCTGGCAGCATGGAGCCTGCTTGGGATTCTCTCCCTCTTTTTCTCTCTCTTCTATTCCCCTGTTCACGTGCTATCTCTCTCTCAAAATAAATAAACATTTAAGAGAAAAATAAAATAACTTATTTGAGGATATAGATACTTGTCTGTATCAGACTCTATGGTAGAAGTATATTTTTAAAAATAAAACCATGGATGTTAACAAAAGGTAGACAGATATTAAGAGCCTTTGGATATGTTCTGGGGTTATTTTTGTTCTTGTTCATCCAAATTTGTATCTAGGAAAGCCACGACTCTTGTTTAAGTGTCTAAGAAGTTCTGGTTGGCATGTCTTATCTTTAGCAGTAGCAAAGAGTTACAATAGCCACAAGGACTTTGAGTTAACTTTTAGTTAAGGTAAATGATATCTTTGAAAGGATGTACATTTTAAAAGACAGGAACACACACCATTTGAAAAAAAATTGTGAAAATATTTCTCGTAATGTCTGTTTAAGCCTCTCTGATTGGAGACTCATGAGATGGAGAAGATCGTTAGATTTACCTAAACAATGTTACCTTTAAGACTCAAATCATAGGTTTATATGATTAACAAAATGTAGACACTGAATTTTTGCTTTAATGAGTATAATTGGGAAAGATACTTCATATAATGCCAAAAAGAATTTGTAAAAATACTAAACAAAACTTTATTATAGCAATTGAGAAATTCCAAATGGTTCTGAAGACAGAATTCATGGTCACTCTTCTCTCAGTATCTAATGTGATAATACTTAAATGCCTCAGCTTGCTTAAAGAAGAAATATATAACTGGTAAATGGCCTTTGTTTGGCCTTGAAGAGCACTCCCTCCTGAAATCACCATAATCTCCCTAGGTAACTTAGTTCATTTTTGGGTCCTAAACATGACCCCTCCCCTTGGCCAAATGCATTATTATTTCAGCTCTTTTTATTTTCCTCATCTCCCCCTTACCTACACATACCCCATCTCCATAACACTCTGTATCTTACTTGGACTTGGTCCTTTGTCTTACCACTATGGGTTTGCAAAGTACTTTTTCCACTTATAATATCTTCTCTCTTTGCCATTCATTCATATGGTTCCTTTAAAATTTAACTCTTTTCTTTGAGAAACACAGGATTTTTTTCCCCATTCCTGGCTGTCTCATTCATGCAAGCTTTTAGCAGTTTACTAACTTGGATTTGTTGATATTATGCCTTGAAATAAGTGCTGTCAATCTTTTTCATATGTTTATGTTGTATCTCCCAAAGGAGATTATAGACTGTTTAGGAGAATGTCTTTTAAAAATTCCATCTACCCCAAGCAAGTAGAACAATGTTTACTTTATAAAAACGTGCTGAATACAGGTTGTTGACTGATTGGCCTACTATATTTTCTTTTCCAGGGAAACCAGAACATGATTTATTTGAACATCTTTTACTTCTTTAGAATGATTAAAATGTGAGACTGCAACACTGTAATAATTGCCACATTGTTGGATGATTTATTTTAAATTGATACAGAATGTGTGATGGCTATAGCAGTGAGAATGGTGGTGAAGTCAAATATAAGCTATACGTATATTACTTATTTCAAAACCTCAAACAGGATTGTTGGTGGAGCTAAATGTTGTTTTCAGTCCCTTTTTAACTCTCAAATTAGCTAGAAAGCTTCACTTGAATATCAAAGCCTACTGTAAAACACATGGTAAATTTGAAAATACATATAGACAGATGTGATGGAAACTTTAAATTCATGCTACACTTTTATAATAAACTCCAACGACTATTTAGGAATAATCAGAGCATTAGAAAATGCATAAATATAGGAGATGCGGGTGGGAGGAGGTGGAGAAAGGTCTCTGGATAGCCTAAGATCCAAGGGTGGCTGGTGTTGGTTTGTTTTCAATCCATCTGCGGGTCGCTGATTAGATTCAGCACGCTGGCCAGCTCCCTTGTCCGCCGGGTTTATTGGCCTAAGTGAAAGGAGCAGAGGGAAGGAAGGCACCATCTGCTGCTTTGAATTAATAGATAACCGAGAAGCGGGGATGAAGACAGTAAAAGTCAACATATCGGATGTTGATGCCGCTGAGTTCTTGGGGAGTCTTTGTCTGAGAGCGGGGTCCCCACTCCTCCACGCAGATCCTCCCGCAGCCAGAAAGGAGAAAGGGCTGAGCAACTAGAACCCTTTCTATTTCTCTAGTATGCTTACCTCAGCAGAAAGTGTTCCCAGTTCTTGGAATTGAAGAATATTCATCATAGCTTTCGCGGGGTAGGCAAGGGCGGGGCTTCTACTTAAATAGTTGAGCTTCATGGTCCCTACACCAATCAACTCAAAATTTGATTCACTTTTATTTTAATGAACGTAAATTGGTGGAATCAAAGTTTACACAGGTGGGACAAACGTGCTGCTAAGCCCCACTGCCCCCACGCCCCACGTGTGAGAAGCCTGGGGAGAGGAGGCAACTCCCCGACTTCCTCTTAACCAGACCCTGGGATTTAGTGTCTCCAAACAGACCGCCCACTCTTCGCTAACAAGAAGTCTTCACGGGTTTGTTATTTCTTCCTCCTCCCCTCCCCCCCCCCCCAAGAACTTTTAGTCCGTGGGAGGGTGAGACAGGTCGAGGCCAAGATAACTGGGTATCAGTTAAGAAATTATCCACAAAGGGGAGAGAGCGAGGAGTGTGGGAAATTGTTAGAGAGGGTACTGAAGCTCTGAGACTTTCGGGCCGCTCCACGCTCTCCAGGCTCCAGCCTTCTGCAGCCACCCTTTACGCAGCGGACACGGGAGAGTTAAGCCAATAAACACGTAAGCGCCGCTCCCTCCCCAATCGGCAAGATGCCTCTTAGGCTCTTGGCTGCATCGACAGCTTGCAACACTCGGCATCTTTTCTGGAGGCGCCTCCTTCAGCGGCTGCAGATGGTATCCGGCTGCGAGCTCGGGGCTCGCAATTGACTCTCCCCGTTGCCCACCTCGGGTCCACGGACGCACCTCTCCCTTCCCCTCCTCCCCTCGCGCTCCTGGGTCTGAGCCCAGCTCCGGATCGCCGGGCAGAGGAAGCAGTCGCGGCGGCGGAGGCTGAGCAGCAGCGCCCGCTCCCTGATTTGGGGAGAAGCGCCCATCCCGGGGAGCCGACCCCCAGCTGCCTCCAGCGCCCCCCATCTTTTGCACCCCTAGCCCGGGGCTCCAAGGACCACCCCCCTCCCCAGGCGCCACCATGCTGGACCCTTCGTCCAGCGAAGAGGAATCGGATGAGATCGTGGAGGAGGAGAGCGGCAAGGAGGTGCTCGGCTCGGCCGCGTCCGGCGCGCGCCTGTCTCCCAGCCGCACCAGCGAAGGCTCGGGCGGCGGCAGCGGCGCGGGGCTTGGGGGCGGCGGCGGTGCAGGCGCCGGAGCCGGGGTGGGCGCCGGCGGCGGTGGGGGCAGCGGCGCCAGCAGCGGCGGCGGGGCCGGGGGGCTGCAGCCCAGCAGCCGCGCCGGTGGCGGCCGGCCCTCCAGCCCCAGCCCGTCGGTGGTGAGCGAGAAGGAGAAGGAGGAGTTGGAGCGGCTGCAGAAGGAGGAGGAGGAGAGGAAGAAGAGGCTGCAGCTCTATGTGTTCGTGATGCGCTGCATCGCCTACCCCTTCAACGCCAAGCAGCCCACCGACATGGCTCGCCGGCAGCAGAAGGTAGGTGCGCCTGGGAGGCCCCGGGAGCTGCGCCGGGACGTCGCCAGACGGGCGGGGCGAACAATGGGAGCTGGCGGCGCAGCTGGCGAGGAGGAGCAGAAGGAAGAGACCGCGCCCTGGGGAAGGGGCTACGCGGCCCCCTCTCCGCGGCCCGGCCCAGCTCCGTGCGCGCCTAGAGCTGCCGGGGAGCGGCGAGGGGCCTGGACCCCAGCGCCTCGTGTCGCCGCCCGGGAGCGCAGGGGAGCGCGGCGGGAAGGTCCCGCTCTATGACCCAGGAGGCTCCGGGAGTGACTTGCAGCCCGCGGCGCCCAGAGAGGCCTGGCTCGTTGGCCGGGCTCGCCGCACTCTCCGCGGCTGGCGGCTGCGCTCCGCTCCGGGTCCGCCTTCCTGGGCGTGCGCTCGGCGGGCGGGGGCACCCGGCAGGCGGGGGCGCCGGTGCGGAGCGAGGCGAGCGCCTCGGAGCAGCGCTGGGCTCGCCCGGCCGGGGGAGCCGCAGGGGCAGGCGGGAGAAAGCCAGCGCGGAAGGCGAAGCTTCCAGTCCCTCCGCGAAGGGCATCCTCCTCCCCCTCGCTGGGGTCAGCTGATCCCGACTAGGGTCGCCGCG
This sequence comes from Hyaena hyaena, assembly GCF_003009895.1. Classification (NCBI taxonomy): domain Eukaryota; kingdom Metazoa; phylum Chordata; class Mammalia; order Carnivora; family Hyaenidae; genus Hyaena; species Hyaena hyaena. Next base: position 123,668 of record NW_024081300.1, on the reverse strand, counting down.
GGGTCCTCGGGCACCCCCTCCCTGTAGCTGAGGTTCCACCCAGTCCTCCTTCCCCTTCCTCAGTGACCTCAGAGCCGGGGCACGCCCTCCCGTCGCTCGGCCAGGGTCAGCTTCGCCACCTTCCTCCCTTTGACCCGCTTCTCCTCTTCCCAAGGTGACTTCGCCGCCACCTTCAGGCTCCTCCAGGCCCGCCCAGCCCAGCCGCTTTGGGCTTGATAAAGTGCAGCTGCAAAAAGCTTCGCAATTACAGGCATCAAAAGCTTTTTGTGTTTGAGGCTGGGGCAAGGCTGAGGCGGCTCCGGAGTGCCTTTGATGTGAAAAAGTGCCTCTTTCTATCTGCTGTTCTCCAGCCCGAGAGAGGAGCGGGGAGGTGACTGCGGGATGAGGAGGAGTGGCGGGACCTGAAGAGGTCAGGTCCCCAGTTGGAGTGAGTGAGGGAAGAAAGTCGGCATTCGGTTGTCTCTTAAGTGAATTTGCCAGTTTCACTTGGAAATAATAGCCGGTTGAAGCCCCCACAGGGACGGTTTCTTCAAATAGTGAATTTCTTGGTTGCTGCCATTTAAGACTGAATTACATGTTGCTGTAGTAGAGTGTTAGGTTTTCCTATATTTATCCACCCTTATCTTGAGTTAGCACAGATTTCTCTGTTTGTTTTGCTTCTATATGTACACACACCAACTAGCGCTGATGGTTTATTTCAGCCATCACAAGCTTGGGTATCGATTTTATTAAAAATACAACTCCTTTCCTGGTTGGGGAATAGGAGGCAGGCTACACTCCACTCTGCCCCTCAGCAGTGGCCCCTTCTTCAGCATCTATTTCGGACTCTCCTAGACAAAAATATTCTCAGAACAATAAAGGTGTTTGGATTTCCTAGTAAGGTTGGGTATTGGGTCCACATAAAGGCTTGGTGTTTCAAGCTTTAGCTTGAAATTTTTATAATTGTGTCTTGATAGCAGAGGACATGTCAACCGACCAAAGATGTCCTGTTCCTTTGGCAGTGAAAACTGTTGTGATTTAAAGAGAAAAAATCTTAAAACTTTGCTTTATCAGTCAAAAGGCCCTAGAGCTCTGTCCTTGTAATAGAGGCTTAAATTCGGCACCGGAATGGGGAGAGAAATCCATTCTCACAGTAGCCCATTTCTTCTAAGCAGAAACTCCAGCCACCTGAAAAGATCATGGGGAGGTTAAGTTTTTCTGGTCTGATTGCATGGTTTACCTGAATCCATTCAAAGATGTGGTTTTGAGGGGGCAGGTGGGTTCTGTTTTTACACATGACCTTAACATCAAAGAGACTACGAGACAGATTGATAACACTGGCATTTGGTCAAACTATTTTTAGTTATTGCAGCAAACTAGTGCTAAATGCATATTCCTGCAAAGCTGCCTCAGGGCTGTTTGGCTTTACTGGGAAGCTGAATGTCTGTCTCCTTATTACAAAAGAAAACAAGCTTTTCCATTTCTGTGTCCTTAAGTTTTTAGTGTCTTTATGGGAAAGGATGTTTTGCTATTTTTCTCCAAGTAGAAAACTTGGAACTTTGTATTCTTTTAAATGGGCAATTATTGAAAGTAAATGAAATACTTGGATAAACATCGTGGTGAAATTTAAGGCCTGTTAACAAATAAGATGGACAAACTTAAATGAGTCTCAGGGAAATATAAACTGGTTGTAAACTATACACAGAAGTGGATGTTAGAAAGAGCTAGAGGAAAAATGATGCAGAAAAGAGAATAGAGTTACATGGAGGGAGCCAGAGAGAACTACCTGTGAAAAAGTTGCCAGACTGGGGAGAAGAAAAGATTGAATTGTCAAGTCATGCGGTGCACCTTAAACTTACACAATCTTATATGTCTGTTATATCCCAATAGAGGTGGAGAAGAAAAAAATCATACAGAGTGTAATATACACCTTCTAAAACCAAATAGTGTAGTCGTACATTGGCTGCAACTTTTCAAGCACCTACTATGTGCAAGGCACTTCACTTAGATCATTTTTTAAAAATAGGCTTTATTTTTTTAGAAGAGTTTGAGATTTACTGAAAAATGGAGAAGATAGTACAGAGTTCCTAAATGCTCCAGCCCCAGTTTACCCCTGTTAATATCTTTTTTTTATTTTTTTTTATTTTTTTAATGTTTTATTTCTAGGAGAGAGAGAGAGACAGTGTGAGCAGGGGAGGGTCAGAGAGAGAAGGAGTCACAGACTGAAACAGGCTCCAGGCTCTGAGCTGGCAGTCAGCACAGAGCCCGACGCGGGGCTCGAACCCACGATCCATGAGATCACGACCTAAGCGAAAGTTGGACGCTTAACCGACTAAGCCACCCAGGCGCCCCTACAACAAANGTGTGAGCAGGGGAGGGTCAGAGAGAGAAGGAGTCACAGACTGAAACAGGCTCCAGGCTCTGAGCTGGCAGTCAGCACAGAGCCCGACGCGGGGCTCGAACCCACGAACCGTGCGATCATGACCTAAGCAAAAGTCGGACGCTTAACCGACTAAGCCACCCAGGCGCCCCTGTTAATATCTTAAAATAGTATGTTACATCTCTTCAAGTTAAAGAACCAATATTGAAGCATAATTAACAAAAATAGGTAATTTGTTGAAATTTCCTTAGTTTTTACTTAAATTTGTTTTTTTTGTTTTTTTGTGTTTTTGTTGTTGTTGTTGTTCTTGGATCATTTAAAATTCTCCTAACTCTAACAGTGTAGGAATTACCATCTTTGTTTTTCGAAGAGAGCACTGAGACTCAGAATGTTTTATAAATTGCCTGGAGCACTATGTAGATAGGACAAAGAGTGGGAAGAGAGGCACGGAGGTATTCTGATTTCAAATCCTGTCTTTTTATAGTATGCGACACTGGCCAGAAATATTCTAGAGTGAAAAAGAGAACCCGAGCATCCTGACAACATGTCAGGTGTACTTTTTATTTTACCCAGAGTTATTTCTATTTGAGTTGAGAGATCTGCTCCTCTCCCTTTGGGCACCTATCAAATAATCAACATGGACAAAATGGACATTTAGATATTAACCTTATAAAGAGTATGAAGGAGAGAGCTGAACTTTTAGCTGGTCAATCAGAACACCAGACTATTGTCAGGCTTTCTATATGGTTTGAACTGAAGGCCAAAAACAAAAACAAAAACAAAACCCCCCAAAAACAAAAACAAAATGAAAACAAAAAGGTATTTTAGTTTAGAAAAACAGCTGGAAAAGAGCAGAAGGAGAGAAGTACCATTCCTGGATCATTTTGTTAATTACTTTGATTTCACTTTTCCTGGGGGAAAGATTGCCTGGTCATTCCAGTCATCCCCCTAGTTAAAAGAAGGGGCTTTAAATAGACTATGTGAAATTGTATTTTATCATTTATAGGTCTACTTTTCTTGTGTGACAGTGAATCTAAATATAACAGGCTAATAGGTAATTAATGACAAAAACAAATCTAGGTTTCAAACTATCGCAATGTTTTAGCAGCTCATAAACAACTATGTGAAGAACTGTTCTGTGCTTTTTATTTTTTCTCTTTTGTCATAATGAGAAAGTGAATATCTAGTGGTTGGCATGGCAAAGCTGTACCATATGTTTCTAAATTATGTAGTAACGGTGATGAGTGGCTACCTCATGTGAACTAGTTACTTATGGATGTTACTGAGGGAATGTAAAAGCGGGCACTGTAAACAATTTTGTCTAATGTTTAGATTGACATGACCAATTTTTCAATTCGCTAGGAATTATAATGTCTGGTTTATAAACGTCCAAAATGAATGTTGGGTGTGTATATACGTGTGTGTGTGTGTGTGTGAGAGAGAGAGAGAGAGATGAGGGATCGGGCAATCCTAAAATCCTCTTTATTTATTTATTTTTTAAATGTTTTTATTTATTTCTAGGAGAGAGAGAGAGAGACAACGTGAGCAGGGGAGGGTCAGAGAGAGAGGGAGTCACAGACTGAAACAGGCTCCAGGCTCTGAGCTGGCAGTCAGCACAGAGCCCGACGCAGGGCTCAAACCCACGAACCGCGAGATCATGACCTAAGCGAAAGTGGGATGCTTAACCGACTAAGCCACCCAGGCGCCCCACATCCTGTTTATTTTATATGAATTCCTTTTTCTTTCACGAGGACTTAATGACTAGACCAATGTGTTGTAAGTTTAAGCTACTCATTTCTATGTGATTCATCTTATATCTTGCCATGAAATTATGGCTAATGTTGAGTCACCATAACATTATGGTGTTAGCCGTACAAATTCTGTCTTTATTCATTTACTTACTTGACTTTGTTAGTCGGTCATGACTCAAGAGCCCATGCTTTTCCTAAAATTTAAGACCTAGTCCTAGTTAACTATATATGTGCATGAGTATGTGTAGATACTTCAAATCCATAATAGTGGTTCATCCATTCAGGTATGTTTTGGGGCATTTGGGTTAAATTCTTAAGAATTCTTAAGAGTTGCTTTGTCAGTGCAACATATGATTTGGATTCTAAAAAATAAATGCTCTAGCCTTTTGAGAAAATGAAATGACTACTAAACCAGCATTCCTTCAAAAAGAATCATTTCTCTCTTCATCAGGAAAAGAATTGAAATCTTTATATATGCTTTCTGGCATCTTCCAATCTCCTTGGTGCAATGGGCAAGAACTGTTTTGCACTGGTACTAGCAGAGAAATTCTGAAGATGCAGAATGCAAAAAAAAAAAAAAAAAAAAAGAAGGCTCTTGCTTTATTACATTCTTGGAATAGCCTTGTGCTTCCCTAAAACTGGACTGAAGAAAAAAGGAAATTAATCCTTCATTCTTGAAGAATTCTACTTTGTAATAGTAGTGGTGAAAGTGGTGAAAGTCAAATGATTCATAGTTCCCCTATGAAAGCAAACCTAATATATAGTCATAGGCGATTGCATTAAAATATAATCAGTGTTTCTGATTTGGGGCCAGATGTCTACACAGCTTAAACTGGAATGAGTAAGAGGGTTCTACTAACTTAGAACTAAGTTCTAAATAGGTGACTAGTAACTCCTTTACCAAGCACTCTCCCACGCTTGGTTACCAGAAGATACCTGTGAGATGTGTACGTGACTTGGGGAACTTCTGTTCTAGTCTGGAAGATACATTCTCTACATGTCGAGTAAGTTGGGAATAAGAGAGTGTTTAATTGTAAGATGCAGATTGCAAATACTCAAGTATAAGGGAAGAGAATGTGCATGTGTGCACAAGGGATTGGTTATGAGAGTAGGGGAAATCTTCATGGAGGAAATAGATTAGGGTTAGGTCTTCAAGAATGTGTGTGATTTGTATAAGCGTTAAGGAAAGACCGGTATCCCAGTCTGGAGAAGAGCATGAGGTGGCAAGGATGTGGAAAGGAGCGATTGTTTGTGGGACACAGCTAGTCCCGGTGTTTTGGTTGCAAGTTACAAAAACCAAACTCAAGTGGCTAAATCAAAAGGAACACAATGGGAAGGGACAGGACACAGTGTTCGAGCTCAGTCTGTACCACTAATCAACCTCTGATTGTAGGCAAGTCAACTTCTGTCTCTGGGTAATTTCTTCATCTTTCCCATAAAGAGGTAAATGGGGAAGCTTCAGGCAGTGTGTCCTTTCTGTATAGTAGTTGATAGTCCTTTCTGAGCAATGTGGTTTGTCATGATCAAGACTTAGAATTGCCTTCAGACTTCTCTTTGCTCTGTTTTTGCATTGCATGGTAAGGCAGTATCTTCGAAGGGTCTGAAATGAAAATGAAATTAGAGTTCACTTTGTCCAACTAAATTTTCAGATGAGGAGGTGAGATCTTAAAAGGTTCTAAGCCTACGGGGTGCCTGGGTGGCTCAGTAGGCTGAGTGTCAGACGCTTGATTTCGGCTTGGGTCATGATCTTCTGGTCATGGGATTGAACCCACGATGGGCTCCCTGCTGAGTATGGAGACTGCTTGGGATTCTCTTGCCCCCTCTCCTCTCCCCCATTCTCTCTCTCACTCTTTCAAAAATTAATATGTAAATTTAAGGGGAAAAAAAGGGTTATAAGACTCCAAACTAATGAGAGCGTATGAACTGTGACCTGTGGGCTAAGAGTGACCCACAGGTATTTTTTTTTACAATGCCTTTTTCAATTTTTTGAATTAGTTATCCACATATAAAACCATGAGCTTATTTCACCAAAAAATATGTATTTCTGGCTTCTCTTAAACCGGAAGGATGAGGCTGGGTTTGAGTTTTTATGAGTTTGCAAAAAGCAATAGAAATGAGACTACCAAGCCATCACTTCAATAATGAAATATTGATCATTTTTAACCAAAATTCTGCTCATTCTAAGGTGGATACCATGTACATCTGGACCGTAAGACACTAGCTCTTTGGTTCTTGCCACCACCATATCTTTTTGCTGTTGTTGCTTAGATATTGATGGTCTGACCCTGACCCTGGAACACATCCAAGAAAACGATTTGGAATTTGGAGCTCTCTGTTCTGTCTCTGGCAACAGTTTCCTTGTTAGGATCAGATTTATAGTTTCTGCAGAATTGGAGAGCCGATGATCAGAATTACTTTGCTATTTTTTCGTTTATCCATCCAAGCATGTGATAGAATTCACTGTTATTAGCAGGTAAAGAAAGAGGGATGAAGTCAGCCTGTGTTTTGAAGTTTGGTCATTGCACTTAACATATGATGGACACCGAAGAACAGTAGTTAAACATGTAGGTTCAGAAACTTGAGTGCCTGGATTTGTTCCCTGGCTGTACTCCAAAACTGCCTCTGTGATTTTGGGCAACTTATTTAACCTCTGTGTGACTCAGTTTACTCCATGAATCAGAGTACCTTTATCACTGGGTTCTTAGGAAAATGAAGTGAGATAATATACTAAAGCTTTTAGAAGAATGTCTGGCATGTGGTAAGTGCTACATAAGTGTTCTTGTTATTTCAAGGTGATGTGTGCAGGATTGGGTTATTTTTATCTGTAAAAGGACTGAGAAAGTTAATATGTGTCAAGTACTGACCATAGCAAGCCTTATATTCACTACTGCTATTATTGTGATCGTTATCATTACTGACCAGATTAAGTAGACCTAGAGGGCAGTTGTTCTCACTGTGGCATTGTTTTACAGAATAGATGGGGTTGAGGGTCCAATATATCCCTGTTTCCTTTTAACTGAAACATTTCACTAACTCTGCAGGTCACACCAGTCTCCAATTCAAATCCCTGGTTAGTATTGTGATGTGGTGGCTCGATGACCTTGGGAACACTGTCTAATCTCTTTTAAGTCTTAGTTTCCTCATCTGGAAAGTGGGGGAATAATGTCAAGGATTACAAGAAAAAAGCACATTAGTTGCTTAACACTTCATGAATGTGGAGTAAATATTGAGCAAATGCTATCAGTAACAAAAATAGCAGTATTCCTGCATTTTTGTCCACCAGATGCCCCGTACCGTTTTGTACTACAGTGCCTTTGCTCATGCTGTTCCTTATTTTAGAACATCTTTCTCACCTTTCTTTACCTGATTTGTTTTTCTTTGTCTTTTAATTAATCCAGGTGTTACCTCTTCCAGGAAACCTTACCCAAATCTAAGTGCTTTCTCAACTCCCTAGTCTATTTCTACTTTACTTCCCGTACATTACCTTTAAATTATGTGTGTATGCCTCTGTCCCACTAGACTGTAAGAACCCCAAAGACAGGGACCACATTTACTGCCCTTTGATTACCCATTTCCCAAAACCGTACTTGGCACAAAGTAGGGACTTGTGAACATTACACTTGAAATTCCACGCTTGAAATCCCTAGGGAGCTTCTCAGAAGAATAAGTGAAACAGCCTTAAACACATTCGGCTTCTATCATAGGTACACAGCTTGTTTACTTTTATAAAAGCTTCTCGGTGGAAAACATGAAGAGTTGACCAATTAACAAATGGTTTCAAAATAATTTATGTAGCAGAAATGTACCATCGATTACTTCCCAGCTTAGCTTGTTTATACCAACAGTGAACACACCTGGAGATATTCTAGAGAAGTATCTTCTTTTAAAGACTATAAGCAATTATCAGTTTCTTGATATGGCTGCATCCCTGCCCAATTGAATCACCGTAGGGCATGTTTTAAGATGCCAAACATTAAGTCAGAAAGAACCAAAGTAAGAACTGAATCTCCATATTGGGTATATGTTCTTTAGTAAGTTTCATTTGATTCACTTCTTTCTGAAGGAAAAAAAAAAATGGGTAGTCAACAGCTTTTTAGTGAAAGTTAGGCTAATTAAAATATCAGTCTGAATGTTGGCAAGGTTTTCGAAAAGAATCTCTAAGTTCTACAGGTTTAGACACAAATACACTTTGGGGCACCTGGGTGGCTCAGTTGGTTGACTCCACATCTTCATTTGGGCTGGGGTCATGATTTCACCATTGATGGGATCTGCCATGGCGCTGTGCTTACGGCCTGGAGCCTGCTTGGGATTTTCTCTTTCCCTCTCTCTGCCGTTCCCTGCTTGTGCATGCTCACCTTCTCTTTCAAAATAAATAAACACTAAAAAAATTAACAAATAGGATTTTGTCTGTTTTTATTATGGGATTTGGGGACTGTTTTCTCTCTTATTGTAAGATGTCTAAAGTCCTTTTTTTTTTTTTTTTAAGTTTTTAGTGTTTGTTTATTTTTGAGAGACAGAGATAGAGCACGAGTGGGAGAGGGGCAGAGAGAGATGGAGACACAGAATCCCAAATGGGCTCCAGGCTCTGAGTTGTCAGCACAGATCCTGACCCGGGGCCTGAACTCAAAAACCGTGAGATCATCACCTGGGCCAAAGTCTGACACTTAACCGACTGAGCCACCCAGGCGCCCCTAAAGTCCTTTCTGAGTATAGTTAGGATATACATAAATAGTAACTATCCCACGAGTGCTTTTGTATATTGGATGTGGTTAATAAGAATGGCATGGGTGTGAAGTATCTCTAAAAACGTAAAACTGGTTAGATATCAATTTTTATGATGCCTTTCACTAGTCAAAGGGAAACTCAACTTTGCTAACCCATTCTTTTCATTTTAACAAGGGAAACAACGAGAGTTTTGAAAAATAAATTGAAGTATCAAGCCCCCAGATGTTCCCAACTTCTGAGTACTTTTCTAAAATCGAGAGGAATGGAGAAACTTGATAACATCTATATATGTGGCCTCTCAGCAGCCTATGGGAGGAAAAGATCAACCGGTTATGTGGTGTTTCTCAGGATTACTTCCGTGCAGTAGGAAAGTCATGAGATACTTAGAGATGAATTAAAAAAAAAAATCCCTAAGTGTTCCAGGAGCACAGGCTAAGTTACATACCCTCCAAGGGATATATTGCTTTCAAAAAGACAATGGGGTTTTGGCAAACACGCAGAGTGGTGCAGGGCATCTATTGTACCACTTAAGACAGCGAAGAAAAAACATAGAAAGTTTTTGCAAATAATTGTGCCTTCTGCTGCCCATGCAGAAAAACAGCCTTTTGGTGTGGATGGTAGACATTGAATTGTTTAAACAAATGAGTTAAAATATATCTCGAACATCGACTTTGGTGATTTTTTTCTGACAAGTGCAGCAACTGTTGTCTATAAGGCAGTGTGTCATAACATACTGTGTTCAAAACATTTCTTGAGGGCTCTTCCATATTCAATTTTTGTTTGTTATACATCATCAAACAACATTGTTTTGAGCCACTTCTACATACAAGAAACTCACTAAATCCTGGAGGCAAAATATGCAAAGACGTTTTAAGCAGCCTTCCTGATCTTTAAGAACCTACCAATTTGGTTGAGAAGTTGAGATGCACCAAGATAGAACGTAACTTCTAGCATAAGGCAGGAGGTAGTGAGTATCTCAGCCTTAACTATTGGTGTTTATTAGGTCTCCATTCTTGGCCCTTGTTGTGGGTTGATTGTGTCCCTCCCCCAGCCCCCAGCCTTCATTCATGTCGAAGTCCTAATCTTCGGTACCTCAGAATGAGACCTATTTGGAAATAAGGTCTTTGCAGATGTTATTAGTTAAGGTAAAGTCCTTTGAGAGGACCCTAATCCATTATGACTAGTGTCCTTATTAAAAGGGGGAAGTTTCAACATAGAGACACACACAAGGAGAACACTATATGAAGAGGAAGGCAGAGATTCAAGTAATGCTTCTTCAAGTAAGGAACAGCAGAGATTCCCAGAAGCTAGGGGAGAGGCATGGAATATATTCTTAGAGCCTAGAAGAAGCCACCTCTGCAGACACCTTGATCTTGAATTTCTAGCCTCCAGAGCCGGGAGACAATAAATTTAGGTTTAAGCCACCTAGTTGGTGGTACTGTGTATGGCACCCATACTGAACTAATCCAGCCCCCTTCTCTATATCATTTCTCTGGGCCATTTTACCGCTAAGGACGGTTTTAGCTACTGACATCCCTATACATCCCATGCTCAGATCTTTGGCTCTAGCGTGAGTCTCTCACCAGGTTTCCAAACCCCTACATCAGGGCTGCCAATGGTGTGGTTTCATGGATGGCACAGGTCTACAGACTGCACTTGGAAGAACACTGACCTTCATGACATCTCCTATGGGATGTCTTGAGCCCACCAAACAATAGGATTTCTCTTTTTTTTTTTTTTTTAAATATTTTCATTTATTTCTATGAGAGAGAGAGACAGCGTGAGCAGGGGAGGGTCAGAGAGAGAGTGTGATTCATATTCTGAAACAGGCTCCAGGCTCTGAGCTGGCAGTCAGCACAGAGCCCGACGCGGGGCTCGAACCCACGAACCGCGAGATCATGACCTAAGCGAAAGTCGGACGCTTAACTGACTGAGCCACCCAGGCGCCCCAACAATAGGATTTCTCACCAAGTCTCTTTCTCCTCTATTTTCTGATTCAGTGAATCTCCTAGTGGTGCTACTTTATAACTAAGCAGTTTAAGACTGTAGTGCACGTCTCAGCTTCACATCTTTACTGTTCATCCTTGCCACCAAAGGCCTCACACATCCGTTGATGTTCCTCCTGAGCGAGTTTTCATCTTCTTCTCTTCATCTTCATTACCAGTGGCTTGCTTTGGGTCCCCATGATCGCTTTCATGGGCTTTTGCAACAATAGCTTTCTAACTATTCTCTCTGCCTCCTTTCCTGCCCACATTCCTCCAGATACCTGGGTGACCTTTCTGCAGCACAAACCCAGTCAGAACTCTTCTCTGCTCAGACTTCCTGGGTGGCTTTCTGTTTCTTGGACAGGATATGCTATAAACCCCTCTGTATGGCCTAAATGGATTCCCTCTCCCTAGCCAGGCTCTACTCCTGTATTTCTGCACACCCTCTCAGCCTCAGCCTATTAAACCACTTGGCCTCCCTATACTGTTCCACGTTCTTTTGTGCCTCCGTGTCTTTACACATGCAGTTCCTCCTGCTTGAAAATCTCTCCCCACCTTGCCTTCTATCACTCTCTAGGTGGATGATGGTAGGTAGTCATTATAAAGAACAGGAATGAATAATGACTGCTTATGGGACGTTTCTCCTGTGGTAGTCACTGTTGCATAAATTTGTAAGCCTTATCTCATTTAATCTTTACTGTCGCTCTGTAAGGTCTGTATTAATCGTCTCAACCCAACCAAGAATACCAAGAAAACCAAGAGGCAAAGCAGTTAGGAAACTCATCTCAGGTCACTCATATAGTTTAGAGAGGGGTTGGGGCCCAGGTGTTCCGACTCTGGTCTGTCCTCTTAGCCATACGCTCTATCAACTCTGCTGAAGCATTTAGCACACCTTACTTCAATGTAGAGCTGTTCTTTTTCTTGGGACTCTACAGAGATGATTTCATTTAGTACCCTCTGGTATCTGATCAATAGTGTGTATATCTGTAGGTACTCAATAGATTGATGATGCAGAACTCATGATTATTGACTTCATGATTATTTAGAGAAGAGTAATAAATGTTCCTTACCATTTATAGCATGTTCATTGAGATGATCTAATTTTTTTCTTTAAAACAACCTTTTTTGAGCAGTGGGGCATGTCTCCTCCGTCCCTGTTTTGTGGCAGGCAAAGTGGTCCCACTGGCTGGGCAAAACTATAGAACACCAGCCTTGAGGGCTCACTGCTATGCTGTCAGTCCTCAGTTCACAGGAAGATGGCTGAGGCCATTGCAGACTTTTGAAGGCCTACCCACCTCACAGTAAACTTATTAAAATGTACCTCACATCCATTTATTTTTGGATTATTAATAAAACTGGGAGGATTTTTTCAATCTTGCTTTTAAAACTATTTGTATAACTTGGTCATCCTTTTTATGGCTGAGTAACATTCCATTGTGTATACATGCCACATTTTCTTTATCCATTCATTTATGAATAGACCCTTAGATTGCTTTCATATCTTGACTATTATAAATAATGCCACCATGATGAGCATAGGGTGCATATATCTTTTCAAATTAGTGTTTTCAGATACTCAGTAATGGAATTGCTGGATTGTATGGTATTTCTATATTTGCTTTTTTCAGGAACCTCCATTCTGTATTCCACAATAGTTGCCTCATAACAATTCTCTCTCCTCTACATCCTTGAGAATCTTTTTTATTTCTTGTCTTTCTGATACTGGTCATTCCGACTGGTGTGAAGCGATAACTCATTTGTGGTTTTGATTTGCATTTACCTGATGATGAGTGATGTTGAGCATCTTCCTGTGTGTCTGTTGGCCATCTGTGTGTCTTCTTAGGAAAAAATGTCAATTCAGGTCCTTTGCCCATTCTTTAATTAGACTCTTTGGTCTTTGGTTTTCAGTTGCGTAAGTTCTTTATATATTTTAGATATTAACCTTTTATCAGAAAGGTCATTTGCAGATATCTTCTACCGTTCAATCAGTTGCCTTTACATTTTGTTGATGGTTTCCTTTGCTGTGCATGGGGGTGATTTTATCTTGTAGGCAGTGAGGAGCCGCTGAAGAATTCTGAGCACAACTGAGACATAACCACTGTAATATTTTAAGAAGATGAATCTAAGCAAAGTGTGTGGAAAGCATGGAGAGAGGAGAAAGGAAGAATGTAAATGTCTTCACCCTGTGAGAAAAGGTCTCCAATTAGGCTTGAACATTTTATCCAGCACACATCATTTTTAGAGTGTTGTGGGGAAGTTTGTAGCAAATCTCAGAAAATTAATGCTTATATGTAGAAGTGTTTTGATCACTAGTTCAAAAACATTTTGCTATAACAGTGGTTGATGACTGCCTTCATTTGATCAGAGTAATTGTTATGTTTTTGTCATAAATGTGTGGGGTATGAGTGTTCATTTCTGTTCTTACAAATCTTAATATGCAAAACAAATTACCTGCCCTTTATATTTAATTTCAGTGACCAATATTCTAGTACCAAAACACTTCTGCCTAACACTATGAAAAACATAATGACTTTTGGACAAAGATGATAGTAAACCTAGTGTGATTTCAGAAAATGTACCCATGATTCCATTTCAGGTTCCAGCTGACCTTGAGGATTCATATGGAGCTTAATCTGGCCCCAAAAGGCCATGAGCCCCACAGTAAGCTGACTCACATCTAGCCCACAGAAGGACAGAGGAGGGGGCCTGGCTTGTGGCATTTCTGAGAAGCAAAAATTTTGTAAGAGTGCCCAAACAGACTAGAAGAGAATCAGATTTGTCCCTACCACCGTATGATTCCATCCTAAATCCCCCTTTGCATAGACACCCAGGGGGCTAGGAACATTCATACTCTCTGTCCTTCCGTAATCCTCCTCAGGAAGATTGTGATCTTAGTGGTAGTGTTTAAGAAAAGTTATTGGACTACATTTATTAGTGATCAGAGTCTCTCACTTTGAAAGGGAAGTATATGGTTTCCAGTAGTCTCTCTTCTTGCACATTCTTGAGTAATAACACCTTTTATCTGTTAATAGAGATGATATGATTTGGATGTGGACATAGGGGTAGAGAAAGGTTCCATACTATGGTCTAGTCTTCCAAAATTCTAATAATAAAGAGGGAATTTGATTTTCTTTTGACACTGTTATCTGTGTGTATAGTTTTCCTGAGAAGACAGGTGACTTTGGTCTAAGATAAGATTCCTATATTCCTGGGTCATTAGGTTATTATAATATCTCAAAGGCTTCAACACATCACATTAATTGCCAGAAGGTCACAGCCGGTGTCGCAGAGAAGGCTTCTTTGCATCTGAGGAATAGACAGAATCTGAACATGAGGAAGCAGAACAATATTTTAGGGACAACATGAGCAAAGTCACACAAGCCACACAAAGCCAGAGCAAAGAGCACTCAGAAGGTGTAAGATTGGAAAGGCAGGTTGGGACCAGGTGGTGGTAAATATTGAATACTATTGAACTTTGTCCATTGTCCTATATTCAGGAGCCTCTGAAAATAATTTGTACTCCTAGTAGCTCCAATGGAAATAGCCCTGAACTGAGGCATGGGACCAGTCAAATATAATGCAGACATCTGGATGATTGCCAGATGGGGAGTGATTGGCATTGACCTTGTCTCGAAGTGACGTGTTATCTTATGAGGCATTTTGAGGCTTCAGAATTTCCAAAGAATATTGTCAGCACCAGCAGAATGTCTTATTTGCAAAGGACATGATTTTCTATAGCTTTTTTTCCATGACCAAGTTAGAAACAACTTCCTATGAGCTTTGGCAACGGCTCGACATCCTTTGCCACCCTTCCTGTTTCCCCAGAGAGGGAGAAAAGAAAAAGCTTTCTTTCTACTGTCTATTTTTCACAGGTAGCCTATATATTGCTGTGTATTATGATCCGGCATTATAGACCTTCAAAGTGAACACACATAGGTTAAGGTTTGTAGTTGTTGTAATTAATCAGAAGCACATTCCCCACCCACCCTACCTCCCCAGAGCACCAGTTCGAAAAAATTGTGGATCTGCTGTTTAGTTCAATGAGCTTTTCATATTTGCCTTTTAATTTCTATGTGCTAAGAGCTCAAAGCTATCTTTTAGTCAATATTCAATTAGGATTTGAGTTGGAAGGCTGTGTTCAGCTCTTACAGAAGAGCATAAGGTAGTCATTTGCTCTCCCCACTTTTCACTGAAGAAATACAGGTTTGCTGCAGCATGAATTAAATATGCCAAATTAAGTGTATGTTACTTATGAGCTGACAATAAATGACATTGTTGGAAATTCAACATTATACATACTGTGTACACCAAAATTTTGGGACATTTATGATCAACAACATTTCTTCTCCACTCAGAACTCTGTATTTCTGTTGGGTACTCATCCAAACACTTTCATATAAGTCTTTCTCTAATCACTATCCTTTGTCATACTCTTTTGTTTCTGCACAATCTATTATTCAATAGTATTTTTTCTCATTGAGCTACATTCTCAGAACAAAAATAATTACTCCTAGAATTAAAAGAAAGCCTAAGATTTTCTAGAAATAAAATAGCAACCCAGATATTTAGAGAATGTGGTATATTTTTAAAATTTTATTGACAACGAATTTATTTGCCTACATGAAATGCTTTTGGGATCTTTGGGCATAAATGAGACATTTATGTTAAGTTGGCTGAAAAATTTCACTTGTTCCATGACCCCAAACTCATATAAGCAACACGTATTACTAAAGTGACGTGGGTAATCAGTAGAATTACCCTGTGAATTTAATCAGTATGACCAGCCAATTGAGGTGATTCAAATGAAACTATCCACTGTACATTATAAATATTAAAAACTCTATATGGTCTATGTAGTAGACACTTGGTTATGTACCTGTTATTCACACCCCAATTCCAAACAGAATTAGTTTTTTTCAGATAATTTTCCCCCAATCCCTAGCTTCAGAAACAGATGCAGATTAGTGTAAGCCCATCAAAAAATTACATTGTACTGGAAATACCATTGGCTTCTGGTTGATCATGTGACCTAAACTGGCCCAATCAGACTGAAGGGAAGGATTTGTATTTTATGTTTGGAGAAAAATTTTACTCCTCTTCTCTTGATGGACCACAAGCATGGCTGTCATGGCTACTGGTAACCATCTTAGAACCATAAGAAGCCCCATTTTAGGCTGAAGCCAGGACTAAAAATAATAGTTGAGATATGGAAATAACTTGAGTTTGTGATGACACTGTTGGACCACAACATTCAGCCAAACCTGGAGCTCACCTTTCCTATCGATTTCTAATACTATAGTAGATTCCTTCCTTGTTTAAGTCATTTTGAATTGGAATTTTCTTTTGGCCCAAACTAGTCTACTTTATGCTGTATTTCTTTTCAAAACAGGGATTCTGGGGGGTGCCTGCATAGCTCAGTCCCTTGAGCTCCTGACTTCAGCTCAGGTCATGATTTCATGGTTTGAGTTTGAGCCCCACTTTGGGCTCTGTGCTAACTGTACAGGGCCTGCCTGCTTGGGATTCTCTCCCCTCCCCTCTCTGTCCCACCCCTGCTCTCCCTCCCCCCCACCCTGTCTCTCACAAATAAATAAATCAACTTAAAAAAAATAAAAAACAGGAATTCTGGGACTTTAATGATCAAGGCTGAAGTCTTTGATTTATTTAGCCTATTTAGATTCAGACAGAAGTAGAAATAGAAATCTATTTACCATGTAAGAAGCCAAAGAATAACTTTTTCCTTCTAACTCTTTGCATAATTTGGCCAAAAAAGTTTGTTGATTTGTATAAATCCTGTCTTAGCACAAAGTCAGATTTTATTATATATACATTATAAATATTATATAAATATTAAAATATTACATTAAAAATGAAGTAAGTTCAATGAGATCTTCTTAGTCTCACTTCAATTATTTTACATATTTTTCTATAAGAATAAAACATTCAGAAAAACCAAATAATATGAAAATATATGAAGTAAAATTTAAAGTAATCCCCTAACCCCACCACCCAAAGACATACAGTTTACATATAAAATATATTACCTACCTGGATGTATACTTTTACATAAAAGTAATAATTCTGTAATATTGTTTTGTAGCCTGCTTTTTTGCACAGCAGTATATAGAGGAAGTCTTTTCATGTCAGTAAATATAAAAATAACTCCTAAATAGCTTGTAGCAATCTAATATATGGATGCACCATAATTTATTCAACTAGTTTATTGATTTCTGGTTCTTACTACTGTATGCATTCTACAGTGAAGATTTTTGTGTACATATATTTCTATAATTTCTCCAAATTTCTACATTCTCCAAATTTATATGTGCTTAATATAAAAAGCATGTTCATTTAAAATTTTGTTACCAGTTTCCAAAGCATTGGTAAATACTTACATTCCCACTAATGAGACATGAGCACATCTATTTTTTCATGTTAAAACTAGACAAACTGGACATCTTTCCTCTCCACCATACCCTCCCCCTCCTCCCCCCGCCAGCTTTGGCAACCTGATGGGTAATTTTTTAAATTCTGTATTTATATTTCCTTTTGACATGGTCATTACCTCTTTATATTTCTTCTTTATATATTCCCTGCTGCATCCATTTTTCTATCTTTTTTTAAAATATTTTTTTATTTATTTCTAGGAGAGAGAGAGTGTGAGCAGGGGAGGGTCAGAGAGAGAGGGGGTTACAGACTCTGAAATAGGCTTCAGGCTCTGAGCTGGCAGTCAGCACAGAGCCCGACGTGGGGCTCGAACCCACGAACCACAAGCGAAAGTCGGATGCTTAACCGACTAAGCCACCCAGGCGCCCCTTCTATCTTTTGTTTTTAAGAGCTTTCTATTTTAGTCGTCTTAATACTTTGTCATATGTATGAAATTTGTTTTGTCCTCTGTTGGATCTTTTTAATTTTTTTTACGTTGTTGGCCTATTTCTGTTTAGCTGTACAGACCTTTTTTAATGTAATAAGATCTAACCACACTGTTTCTTTATGGCTTCTAGGTTTCATGTAATGAAATACCTTTTCCACCCAAAGATTATGAAACTGTTCATACATATTTTCTTCTGCTACTTTACGGCTTCATTTTGTGTCTTTACTTTTTTGACTCCTGTGAAATTTATTATGGTGTAATGATGAACTATATGAAACCAACTTACTTTTCAAACAACTGGCCAGTTGTCTCAGTATCATGGATTAAATAACCTATTTGCTCTCCAGTTATGTTAAATGGCTCCTTATCAAATACACAACATTCTTATTAATATGTAAGTTTGTGTGTGTGTGTTTGTTTGGTTCCTGGTAGAAAGCCATTAATCTAACTTTCCCTTTCTACACTGTAACCACTATGATTTCATTACTGTAGTTTTATGATGGATTTTAGGATACATCAATGTAAAAAAAAATTTTTTTTATTACACTTCTTCACAATATCCCTGACTCTTCTTGAAATTTTTATTCTTTGGGAAAATATTTTCTAATGATTCTGTCAGTTTGAAACTAAAAGATCATTTGGATTTTGATTGAAATTCCATTGCATTTATAGACTAATGTAGAGAAAGCTTTATGATACTGAGTAATTCTGGCTAAGAACTGAGAATATCTTGGCACTACTTTAAATATTTTTGATGTGTCTCAGTTTGTTTTTATAATTTTAAACATATATGTCCTTAATATTTATTGTTAAATTTAGTCCTAAGTAATAAATTAGGAAACCAAATTAACCAAAACAACATTCCTTCAGCAAACCATAGGTGCTCAGGACTAAGGGTTTACTCTCTAACATACCTGAGTATTGCTGCCCCACTCCGATCAACTCATCAAGAGTTAATTGTGTTTCCCAACCCTGTTTAACCTAGTTTCTGTAGTTACTGTAATTTCTTAGTTCAATTAAATATTGTATAACAACAGATATGATTGTGAAAACAAGGGGTAGTCTTTGTTTATATTAACCAAATTCATTGCCTTGGGAAAATTCAATGACGTTTAAATGTTGGGCAAAGCTACAGTAGCATTTTGGTTACTGGAAAAGTCATAAAACTCAAAAGGATTTTGGTCACATTGCTTTGTAAGTTTTTAAATCTTTATTTTTTTAACTCCTTTTTAAAGAAATAAAAACTGGATATCATAGACTACATATTAGCTGTTAATGAGGATGTGGAACTTCAATGAGGTAACCTGTACCTCAAAGGCAAGGTTGTGACCCTACACCAAAAAGCAGCAAACAAGTAATTATGAACTTTAAGTAAAATTAGGTGTTTGTTGCCTTACATGTTATGACTCTCTACAACTATCTTTTTAAAATTACTTCAACAAATACTATCCTGCTTGCATTGGATAAGAAGATTTTATTTTCTTATATATGCAGTATTTCATCTTTGGGGAGCATGCACAAAGAATATTATATATATATTATATTCATTACTTGTCATTTTAAATCGTTTTAAGCCATTTTTGGTGTTTTTTTGAGAATGAATTATCAAATTAAAATCATAATTGTGCTTTTTTCGCCCCATATGTTTTATCTTTTCTCCTAATTTCATTTGTTAACATTGACTTCTGTGTTACTATTATACACAGCAAGATAACACAATGCTTATACTTTCAGGTACATAAACTTTGAAAAATTTTAAATCAGGACAACTAATTTTATTATAGTTTTCTTTGAAAATAATTGGAACTTACACCTAATGAAATTAAGTATGTCCCGAGAGAGGAGTCCAATTTCCATGCTGAGATCTGTTTATTTATTTATTAAAAAAAATTTTTTTTAAGGTTTACTTATTTTTGAGAGACAGAGACATGGACACAGCATGAGCAGGGGAGGGCAGAGAGAGGGAAACACAGAATCTGAAGCAGGCTCCAGGCTCTGAGCTGTCCTCACAGAGCCCGACGCAGGGCTTGAACTCACAAACCATGAGATCAAGACCTGAGCTCAAGTCAGATGCTTAACCAACTGAGCCACTCAGGAGCCCCAACCCATGTTTATTCTGAAGAGGGTTCATTCTAAATAGCTTGGTTTAGATTAAAAGGTTTAAAATGGATTGAATAAATATTTTCATTTTTGAGTCTTTGAGATAAAAACGTATAAAATACTAAGAAGCAGTCAACTTTCAAAAAATCAAGAAATTAGTACTCTATGTCCATTTCATTTCACTATTATTTGGCTTTTTAATTAATTTGTCATCCACAAAGGGGAAATGTTTTCAGGCTCAGAGTAGGAGCTCTTATAGGAAGAAGGTAAGGAAAACAGAACACCATTTTAGTTAAGACAGGGCAATCCCAGCCAACCAAAAGATACAATGTAGTCGTTTGCAAGCTAGACTTCCTAACCCGGTGGTATTTCTCACCCACGTAATAAAACCCCTAAGATAGCCAATAATACTCTTCTTATTCTTAATATTCCTTGACAGTTGGGAACATCCAATCCTATAGGCATTGTCCACATGTCATTAATGAGTCCTCCCTCAGCCATGTGTAATTTGAAGCTTAAAGTTATACTCTTTATATTAGTAACTCTGGAGTAAAATTCACTGCACAAAAAAAGATGAATGTGCCTGCCACCAGGTACATTGATTGCTTGCTATGACCTTCACAGGGTGAAACTATATGAAAGGGATGCACAGAGTGAAACTTATTGTTTTAACAGGAATATTGATAATATTATTCTATCCATTCCAACCACAAGGATCCTATTTGTCAATTTGCATAATTTAATAAGCATGGAATTGTAGGTTGAAGTTGTTGAAGAGCGAGTCACTTAAAAACTTGATGAGCTGAGATTTCGGTATTTTAGTTCACTTCAAAAAGCCTCTTTGAAAAAAATAAATGGCCTTGAATCTACTGAAATGCATGCCAATGGGAGCATCCACAAATTGAGGATAAAATGACATCAAGAAGAAAGAATTCAATCTTTCTTTTTACTTATTTTGTCCTATATATTTTAGATGATTTCTCACAACATACCACTGTATTCTTGACTATAGGCCATAAATACAGAAAACAGCGTGATTGAGTTTGATGGAATCCATTTTGACTTGACTTGGTAGAATTGTATTTTACTTACTGGAGGTTTCTTTTTTTTTTTCTGCCTACAGAAGGAGGTAATAAAAGTGGCAGTGATCAGAGTAATGTTTCCCCGTTTGTTCTGCCGTTATTTAGGAATTCAGTTCATTCCCTTTGTGCAAAATTAATATGTCAAGTGCAAGATAAAGCATTTGAACCACTGCTTAGGTAGGCTTCCTAGGGCTTGTAGTGCATTTACATATCACTGGAGAATTGGGAAAAAGATGCCAGAAGATATCAGTCTGGTATCTTTTAAACATTATTTTAAATAAAAGAATAATTGAATATTGAAAACATCAGTAATAGAGCTCTGATCTGTGTTATTTTAAGTTTGTAGTTATTTACTCATTTACTCAATGCTATGTAGGCATAGGGATCAGTAACCAACGTAAGAAATACTGAGTGGAAAAATGTCAGAAAAAAGATGGTCCATGGTTTAGAAAGGTCTCAGAAGGAGGTAGTTTCTAACCTGAGTCCTGAAATATTACTGATATTTCAAAAAGTAGGAAATTATGAATCAGCCGAAGCAAAGTTATGAAGGTAGAAAAGTACAGGGCCTTTTTAAAGAATTGTGGTGATACAGTTTGCGTCGACTAAAGGACGTGCTTCTGGAAGTTCAAAGTGAAAGGGGACTAGCTGGGGCCAGATCATATAAACCTCCAAAATCAGGTCAGTGGGTTTGGGATTACCTTATATGTAAGAAGGGACAGAGTTAGTAAGATTTTTAAAAGGGATAAAATTATGCCTTTAAGAGGTTTTTTGGGGGGGATGAGTTCCTGAGGTGTGGGTGAGGAAAGATTAGAGAAAGGGTATCAGACTAAAAAGAAAATGTTAACAGTCTCATGATGGAGCCAAGTCACCCATTATGAATTGAACTTGACTCCTGGCACAGGAAAAAAAAAAAAAAAAAGGATGGATGTAAAAGTCATCTCAAAGACAGTGCTGATGGGATTTTGCAACTGGATGTGCCGGGGCAGGAACATTTTGTCATGTCAAAAAGCAAAGGAGCTATCGATAAAGCTATTGAAGGCTACTACATCATTTCAAAGGGACCCAGGAACCTAGTAAAAAAGGCTCTTGCTGGCCAAAAATGGGCAAAGTAAGCATTAGTAAGGATAATAACTGAAATGGTTTGAAACTCCTCAATTTTCAAAAGCATAAGTTAGTAAGAATACTAAAACACTCATTGGTAGCTCTTGGAGGATGTTAGAAAACCAATACATCTTGAAAACCGATAAATAAAGGGAGATGTAAGCATTTTCCTTGTAACTGTACTTTAGGTCAATCAGATAAGGGGAAGTTTTTCCCTGCAGAGCTTTTCAAATAACTTCTGAAGAAGGAATGATAGAATCGCAACCCCTAATGAATTAATGGGTCTAGGCAGTGGTCATAAGTACTGACAAAATAGAGAAATCACTAGACTTCTGTATCTCCCGATGGAAACACAACATACTGCCCACAGAATACTCTTGCTAGGAAAGTGAACTAGAATCTGATCAGTCATCTACATCTCACTACAAAATTAGAAGAAATACAAGCGACAGAGCAACTTGCCTCATACCAGATGGATATGAATTCAGAAAATTTCGGGCTGTCAGAAACTCTTCAGAATAAAAACACCAGGTCTCTTCAACAACAACAACACAACAGAAAAATAGAGAGAAAGAAAGAAAAAGGGGAGAAAGTAAGGAAAGAAGAGAAGTTGATTAAAAGAAATTTAAGAGATCTATCAACCAATTACATCACATACTTCAGGGAAATAGGACTTAAATGGAATTTGGACTCTAAGTTCTCAAAACCCACTCTTGATAATTGTGATGGTAAGAATAACAGCCATGAAAATCAGTATCGTATTAATGTTGAGGGAAGCAAACATGTTTCCTGTCTTTCCTCACAACTGCATGTTAGGCTATCATATAAACATTCACTATGGGGCGCCTGGGTGGCTCAGTTGGTTAAGCGTCCAACTTCAACTCAGGTCATGATCTCACGGTTCGTGGGTTCGAGCCCCGTGTCGGGCTCTGTGCTGACAGCTCAGAGCCTGGAGCCTGCTTCGGATTCTGTGCCTCGCTCTCTCTCTGCTCCTCCTCAGCTCATGCTCTGTCTCTCAAAAACGAATAAACGTTAAAAAAATTAAAAAAAAATCACTATGGATATTATCATTTATAATCTCATTTGATCTTCATGATGACCCTATAAGGTATTTATTCACTATCTTTTTTTTTCAGAGGTAATGGAACTGTGATTCAGAGTTAAACTTGATCAAGGTCACACATCTGGTAAATTGCAGGTTCTCTGCAAAGGGCTACATTTTTGACTGTCCAACATCTGGACACTTCTATTTAAGGAAAATTGTAAAGATGTGAGTTTCGGGATATGGGCCTTGATATTCTTCTTCTTCTTTTTTTTAGTTTATTTATTTATTTTGAGAAAGAGGGAGAAAGACAGAATCTCAGGCAGGCTCCACACTGTCAGCTCAGTGGGACTCAGTCTTGTATGACAGAAGTTCAAGATGCTATCTGACAGAGCCTGAAAACCTGACCTAAGATTGGCCCATAGGATGGGCATTTCCTTCTGAAACAAGAAGTGGAAACCGTCAAAGCAAAGGAATAGGAACCCTTTAGAATTGATACCATGAGCAGTGATCGCATTCTTTTCCAGTGGGAATAGAGGAAAAGAGTTAAAAGCCCCACCCTGTGCTGGTGAATGCCCCTGACTGTTTCCACGAATGAACTGTTTCTCAGCAGCCTCACTTCTGTTCCTGCCCATTTTCCAAACCCATTCTGCCTTCCTAAAGATCCTGGAGCCTACCCAATATTTTTACAATAAAATTGTAGGTTAACCAGAAAGAGTTTCTCTTGTTTGCAGTCAAAAACCTTGAATAGCCTAGCTGGGGTTGACCGGGAGTTTGTCTGAAATAATCTGATCACTTTGCCACATAGTTAATAACACCAACAGTCAAAGAGTAGTTACCTTTGTCTCTAGTTTACATAGTGTACTGAGAATCCACTTTTTGATTTGCATTATTAGTATGTTGAATATACCACTTTCATCTACTGATGGGCATTTAAGTGACTTCCATATCTTGGCTTTTATAAATAATGCTCCATATGGGTGCGTATGTCTTTTCTAATTAGTGTTTTTGTTTTCTTTGGATAAATACCTAGAGGTAGATTGCTGGTTCATATGGTAGTTCTATTTTTTAATTTTTTGAGAAAACTCCATACAGTTTTCCACAGTCGCTGCCCATATTTACCTTCCCACCAATAGTGTATGGGGGTTCTCTTTGTTCCATATCCTCACCAATGATTGTAATTATTTGTCTTTGATAATAGCCATTCTGAAGACTATACTTCCAGGGATCATTTCTATAGTTCAATATTAGCCATTCTAACAGGTGTGAGGTAATACGTCCTTTTGATTTTGGTTTCCATTTCCCTGGTAATTAGTGATGTTGAGCATCTTTTCAAGTGCCTTTGTCCATCTATGTGTCTTTTTGGGAAAAATATCTATTTAGGTCCTCTGTGCAATTTTAAATCAGATTGCCTTTTTGAAACTGAGTTTTATGGGCTCTATATATTTTGGATGTTAACCTTTTATCAGATATATCATTTGCACATATCTTCTCCCATTTAGATGGTTGCTTTTTCATTCTGTTGATGGTTTAAAAGCTTCACTGTTGATAAGCTTTTTAATTTGACCTAGTCCCATTTGTTTATTTTTGCTTTTCTTGTCCTTGCCTGAGGGGACTGATCAAAAAAAAAATATTGCTAAGACCAATATCAAAGAGCTGACTGCCTATGTTTTCTTCTAGCAGTTTTATGGCCTCAGGTTTTATAGCTAAGTCTTGGTCCATTTTGAGATTATACTAGCTCTATAAGCAGTTGGCCTACTACCTTTTCTGTATGTTTGCCTTTGCCAGTGAGTTATTTTTCTTTCATGTATTTTCTTATTTCTAGTTATAGCATTTTCTTTTTCACGTAAAGAAGTCCCTGTAATAATTTTTGTGAAGTCATTTTAGTGGTGATGAACTCCTTATTTTTTGCTTTTTGGGAAATGCTTTATTTCCCTATCAACTTTGAGTGATAAACTTGCTGAGTCGTTTTTGTTTTAAGTCCCTTTTTTAGCACTTTGACTATTCCATGCCACTCCCTTCTAGCTTTCATAATTTCTGTTATAAAATCAGCCTACAGCCTTATAGTGTTCCATTATACAAATGAATTGGGTTTTTTCTCTTTAGATTTTTAGATTCTACTTTTGAGATTCTCTTTATCTTTAATTTTTGACATTTTAATTATAATATATCTTGATGTGTATCTCATTGGGTTTATCTTGTGTGGAATGCTCTCTGATTCCTCAGCCTGATGTCTGTTTCTTTCCCTAGGAAGGTTTTCAGCCATTATGTCTTCAGATAAAGTTTTTGCCTGTTTATCTCTCTTCTCTTCTTGTGGGACCCCTATAATGTGAAGGTTAGTATTTTTGATGTGTGTCACAGAGACCCCTTAAACCATCCTCACTTTTAAAAATTCTTTTTGCTGGTCAGTTTGGATGATACTTTTTTAATAAAAATTTTTTTAATGTTTTATTTCTTTTTGACAGTAAGAGAGAGACAGCCATGAGCAGGGGAGGGACAGAGAGAGAGGGAGACACAGAATCCACAACAGCCTCCAGGCTCTGAGCTGTCAACCCAGAGTTCGACTTGGGGCTCCAGCTCAGAGACCGCAACATCATGACCTGAGCTGAAGTCAAATGCTTAACTAAGTGGGCCACCCAGGTGCCCCAAGTTTGGGTTATTTCTACTACTCTGTGTCTCGGATTACTCTTCTGGTATTATCTGACCAGCTGTTTATTCCCTCTGATGTATTTTTCATTTATTTTATTTTCTTCCACTGATTGGTACATTCTTATATTTTCTCTGTTGAAGTTCTTGTGTTCATCTCCTCCTCTCCTCAGTTCGGTAAGCATCTTTATGACTTGAACTCTTTTTTTTTTTTTATTTTTATTTTTATTTTTACAAATAGTTTATTGTCAAATTAGTTTCCACATAACATCCAGTGCTCATCCCCCCTCCCCTCCACATCCATCAGTCCTCAGTTTTTGTCAGCATTCAAGAGTCTCTCATGGTTTGCCTCTCTCCCCTTCCCCCACCATTTCCCCCTTCTTCTCTCCCTTGTTCCTCAGTTAAGTTCCTCCTAACCCTCCTATATGTGCAAACATATGCTATTTGTCCTTCTCTGCCTGACTTATTTCGCTCAGCATAACACCCTCAAGGTCCATCCATGTTGCTACACATGGCCAGATTTCATTGTTTCTCATTGCCATGTAGTATTCCATGGTATAGATAAACCACATCTTCTTGATCCATTCATCTGTTGATGGACACTTAGGCTCTTTCCATGTTTTAGCTATTGTGGAGAGTGCTGCTATGAACATTGGGGTACATGTGCTCCTATGCCTCAGCATTTCTGTATCCCTTGGGTAAATTCCTAGCAGTGCTATTGCTGGGTCATAGGGGAGTTCTATTGTTAGTTTCCTGAGGAACCTCCACACTGTTTTCCAGAGGGGCTGTACCAGTTTACATTCCCACCAACAGTGTAGGAGGGTGCCCGTTTCTCCACATCCTCGCCAGCATCTAGAGTTCTCTGATTTGCTCATTTTAGCCACTCTGACTGGCGTGAGGTGGTATCTCAGTGTGGTTTTGATTTGTATTTCCCTGATGAGGAGGGACGCCGAGCATCGTTTCATGTGTCTGTTGGCCATCTGGATGTCCTCTTTGGAGAAGTGTCTGTTCATATCTTCTGGCCATTTCCTCACTGCGTTGTTTGTTTTTCGGGTGTGGAGTTTGGTGAGTTCCTTATAGATTCTGGATATTAACCCTTTATCTGATATGTCATTTGCAACTATCTTTTCCCATTCCGTTGGTTGCCTGTTAGTTTTGTGGGTTGTTTCCTTTGCTGTGCAGATATGACTTGAACTCTTGGTCAGGTAGATTGTTTACCTGCATTCATATCATTGTTTTCCTGGGTGGTCTTCTTGCCCTTTGTTTGGAACATATTTCTCTGTCTCCTTATTCTGCCCAACTCTATATGTTTGTTTGTGTATATTAGGTATTTCAGGTACTCTCCTGCTCTCAAAAGAGTGGCCTTATGTAGGCGCTGTCCTGTGGGGCCTAGAAGTACAATCCCCCCTGGCCATTAGAGCTAGGTGCTCCACAGGTGTCCCTTATGTGGGCTCCATGTGTCCTGGTGTGGTGGAGAAGCCCTGACTGTACCAGGTGGACAGAGCCGGCCCCTGGCCCAGATGGCTGTGAGGCCGGGTTGTGGTTGCTGTATGTCAGTGTTAGCTCAGTGTTTTAAACCTGATGACCCAACGGTTATGCTAATGGATGACATTGATGCTAATTAACTTTATAAGAAGAGGTCTAATCTTAACTTTCTGGTGTGGTTCTGTACTTTTTTCCCCCTCCTTTCCTAGACAATAGTGGTAAAGACTGAAAGACATTTTTAAAGAGCATGGCAGTAACATTCACTCCTACATATAAAATATCTCCATTCAGCTCTGGATTGTGCGATATGAACTATGTTTTTATATTTCATACAATGCCCTAAGACCTACGTTTTGGAGGGAAGAATACCAATAAAGCCAAAGAGGAATGTCTTATTTTAAAGGAAAAGAGTATTGATCTTTTTACATTCCTGAGTCCTGATAAAGACTTTGAACTTTTTTCTAACATTTGTTCTTCCCTTCCTAATAATAGGGACTTTTTTTTTAAATGGGAGACAAAATGGAGACACTTTCCTCCTCGCAGTTAGGTACTACACCGGGACTAAATTCTGATCAATCAGTGGTAAGCACGGAGGTCCAAGTGACTTCCAGGAAGTGTCATTTTATGCCCTCTCTTTCTTTCTTGCTGGCTAGAAAGCTGACCCGATGGTTGCAGCTCTAGCAGCCATGGTGATCCATAAGGCAGAAGTTTTGTTTTCATGATGGGGGGCAACAAAATGGAAATAACTGGGTTTTTTTCCCAGTCCAGATGAGCCTGAGTCCACCTCTGCACTGCTTACCATCAGCATTAGTTTGTATGTGCACGTGTGCCAGTACACACACACACACACACACACACACACACACACACCCCTCAATTACTATCTTATTTATGTCACTGTTATTTGGGGATATTTTATAATTCATATGTATCTCTCTTCAAAATACAAACATGAGGTGCTGTCTGTAACATAAATATCTCACATATTTCTGTTTCTTGGCCATGTGTCTTCATCATTTATTAACTTTAGTCATAATAGAAAATACAGGTGGTTTTAGTCATCAACAGAGTAAAGAAATAATGTGGAATTGTTTCCTGTTTAATAGTGATTATTAACAATCACTGAAATGATTATTTTCCTAAGATACTTAGAAGATTAATTTACTTTAATTTTAAACTACATCATTTGTTTCATGGGAGAGATCATCCTTGATAGAATTACCCGTTAATGTTTTTGCAGTTCAGGGAAAAAAAAGGAAATTAATTATCTAAGAAAACACAGATGAAAAAGGTTTATTATACCAGAGCTTGATAGTGACACTAAACTTGATGATTAATTGTCATTTTTATTTTAAGCACATTTGTCACATGCTTCATAAAACACCATGCCTTCTAGTGGCTAGGAAGAATCTAAACTGTTATTCAGGCACATGGGGTATGGGTCCAGGAACATTCAAAGTGAACTGTGGCCAAGTAGTAGCAATACATGTGCACCACACACACATGTACAGCTAATCCTAAGCATCACGAAGATGAGTGTCAAACTTTTAAATTATCATAATTCTGAGCAAAGAGAGTACGATAGAGCAGTGTATCATTATTGGAGCCCATGGGACACGGGGTCTGGATTTCTGTTTCTCTACCTCCTTGTTGTTGACCATAGGAAAGATACTTAACTTCTTCATGTCTCAATTTCCTTACCTGTAAAATGAGGCTAGAATCTTTATGAGAGGTCAATTAAATGAGATATTCTAGGCAAAGCACATCTTTGACATGTACTAAACAGCACTTAGGAATGGGACGCCTGGCTGGCTCAGTCAGCTGAGCTTCCGACTTTAGGTCATGGTCTCATGGTTCATGAGTTTGAGCCCCGCATACGACTCTGTGCTGACAGCTTGGAGCCTGGAGCCTGCTTCGAATTCTGTGTCTCCCTCTCCCTCTCTGCCACCCCCCCCCCCACTCATGCTCTGTTTCTCTCTCTCTCAAAAATAAACAAACATTAAAAAAATTAAAAAGCACTTATGATTATTGTTATTGTTCATATGACGATATTGATGATGATGTTGATAACATGGATAACTGAGATGATCCTGCAGAAAATTAAACACACATTATTGTTGTGGAATTAAAAACAGGATTTTCTTGATTGATATAATGGACACATTTAATGAACAAAATCCTCACTCCACGGTGGTTGAGTACCAAGTTAGGACCCAGACTACCTGGGTTCTAATTCCATCCCTACCACTTACTAGCTTTGTGATTTGGAACAAGTTACTTGACTTCACCGTGCTTCAGTTTCCTCATCTGAAAAATGGGGATGATACTGTTTACCCCATTGGGTCCTTGGGAGAATTAGATGGGATAATATTTATAAAGTGCTTAGAACAATGTCTTGGAACTTACAAGGGCTGTATCAGTGTCAGGTCTTATTATTGCCAAATAGACATGTGAACACTCGGCTCTCCTGGCCAGTCATGAATGAGGTCTCTGTAGATTTTTGTCTTCTATATAAATCATCCCAGATGTCTTGGTTTACTTCAAATAGAATTATCTGCTTCTTGGATGTAGTTTAAATAATTTCTTCATGTTTGGTTTTAGTATGAGGATAGTGGTTGTTTGTATCTCCACTCATTGCTGAAGCCCACGAATGGGAGAGGTGTTACAGAGACAGTAGTAAGTGAACAATGACCTTCACTTAGAGGAAATAAGTCATTTTGCTCAATCCTCCTTCTAGGGGAAGAGAAGTACAAAGCAGAGGGGCATGATACTTTGACATATTTGGGAGAGACTGTTATACATGGCAGACGTCATTTCAACATGTCTTCTTATGGAAGTTCCTGTATTACAGGGGGATGTCAGGTGACCAAAGGATTTTCCATCTCATTCCCTTTCGGTGTGAATTATTTTATGTCTTGTAGATTGAATTGCCAACGTGAGTACCTAGGAAATAAGGGCTTCTCCCTCTCTGAGAAGATAACTGTGAAACAAGCTCCTTCGGTGTGCCACATGTCCTCTGAGCTAGCGGCCTGCCTTTTGTGTCTTTTGGACTGAAAGGTTTTCCTTCTCTTTCTCATACTAGTCAATACGTTTTCCTCTCAACCTTTCGTATGCTGGTTGGTATCTAACAATGGATTTAGATGAGACTCAGAGGATGTATTTGCCAGTAATATCAGCTGTTAAAGAATAGAGAGTGTTACACAGAGAAACGTAGGAATCTCATTTAGTACCTTGAAATGGAGAATGGAATAAATGATCTTTTTGCTCAAAAGTGAATGGACTTTTAGATGAATGAATATAAAGACTGTCTGATTCTCGGAGATTCCAAGATTATTAGTATTCTAAAAGAGAGTTTTGACTAAATGACTCTCTCGTGGTTTCCTGACTTGGTCAGTGTATCGCAGAGGATTGGCAGTCATCCAGAAAATCAGATATGCAAACAAGAATATGCTTTATTTGGGAGCCAGATTTCTCCAAATGCCTGGGATAATTGCTGGTTCTTAATTTTTTCTTTTGATTATTTCCTGTGAGCCTGTCCTGCCGATCAGGATATCAAGGGTTTATTTTAAAGTGTGAAAACTTTGTATAAAAAGTATTGTTTCCTCAGCTTTGATTTACCAACTAGCTCCAGAGAGTCAGGCTGTTAATTATATTAATTGTTTTTTTTTCCCAATCAGCAAATGTGAGGGGAAACATGGTTCCAGGAACACTCAAATACATACCCCTCCCCCACAAAACGTACACCTAGAAAAACATACACGGTACTTTGTTGTCTAGGAAAGAATCCTCTAAAATAGACATTTGACAGGAAGGAAAACTAAATTATCACTTACATGATTAAAAATTTCATGACAATGTAACTGTTGTGTTAAACCATGCATTTCAGAGCTATAATCGTCTTTTACTTAGTAAATATTGCGGAACTCCTTGTACACTGCCTCGTCTCTTTGAAGATCGGATAATATTATGTTGGATTTATCTGTCTTTCCACAAAGAACCCCATGTTTTATAGACAATTTTATTTTATACCCAAATATCTTTGAAGTTAGAGATACCCCTATGATGGGCAGTTTTTAATCCCCGCTGAAGTGGATGAAAAATTTAAGAATGAGTGAGATTAAGTAAGAATTTGTGAGGCTCGTGCTGTAAGCTAATGGCAGTGATAACGAGGGTAGTTTTTGTAGTTCACGAAGCAGTCCATGTGCATTATCTAATTTAATCTTTATTGGAGACCTCATCTGGATTCACTAAATATGTCCCACTCAATTTGCTCCGATTCGGTTTGTCCTGGACTGAGCTCATCACCGCCGGCACATCCCCTCATTCTCCTAATCTCAGATGTCAGAATCAGCACGCACCTCTCACCCAAGCTAGAAGTCTCAGTGGGTAGATTTGAGTGTGTCTCTCGCATCCCGTATGTAATCAGTCAATCAGTACGTCACCCATGTTCATCTCCTGCATGTTGCATGCACCTCTGTTCCTTAGCAGCCGCAAATCCAGTAAATGCTTTCTTTGGCCTTAGTTCTTGCCATCCTTATTGCTTTCGTTGTGTATCTTAAAACCTTTTATAATTGGTCTCCTTCCCTCTGTTTCTGGTTCTCTCCAACCTGTTCTTCACACTTCTGCCAGACTCACCCCTCTTTGTAAGACCCTTAATATTCCCAGCCGCCATGAATCGTAGCTCCTCACCAAGGCATCCAGGCCCTTCCTGGTCTAGCACCCCCTTGCTATTCTCTTCCCACCATTTCTTACCCCACATTTTGGACTCCCGTACCATGAATTCACATGGTCCTTCCCACTTGGCAGTGTTGTTTCTTATCTCTTGGCCTTTACTAATCCTCTCTGCCTGAAAGACCCTGACCATTACCTCCCCCTGAAATTTGACCTCTTTAAACAAAGCTTTCTTGGACGGGTGTTGAAACTCATCTGTCCACACAACTGAATTACCATCTCTCGTTGGTGACCCCATAATCCTCTGATTATATCTCCATTATTGAACTTGCTAGTGAATTATAATTACAGTTGCTCCTTGAACGACATTGTGGTTGAACAGCACGGGTCCACTCATATACAGATTTTTTTCAACAAATGCAGTGCAGTCCTGTAAATGTATTTCTTCCTCCTTATGATTTTCTGGATAGCATTTTCTTTTCTCTAGCTTGCTTATTGTAAGAATACAGCACAATATATATACAAAATATGTGTTAATCAACTTTATCTTATTTGTAAGCCTCTGGTCAATGGTAGGCTATTAGGAGTCAGGTAGGGTTTTTTGTTTTGTTTTGCTTTTTGTTTGTTTTACTTCCTTCTCTTTTTATTTAACTTAGTGATAATTCACACGTTCTTTGTTCTGTGCTGCCAATTTCACCTGATGACATCAAATGCTTCCTGTTTTTCTTTTTCTCTGGCTTCACAGAAGTTACACAAACTTTACCTCTCTGGTCCAAGGAGACCTTCTTGGTACTGTTTCCCTTCTGCTTCTGGATTTTACGGCCGTTCATCATCTGATTGAATTTTTCATTGGTCATATTATTAAAAGTATTCAGTCCCATTGTGAAAGTGTATTTCCCTTGGCTCTATTCCTAACTGTGACATTGAGTCATTTTCAGGTTATTCTCCCACACTGCTCTCCTCCATCCTTCTTCATCCAGCTATGTGGTTTCCTATCTGCTGCCTTCCACTGAGTCCATTGGGCATCTAAATTTGGACTGAGTTTTGGAGCGGCTGAGGCTACTCCCAAGCAAAGGTCATTCATGAAGAGTGAAACATTCCTTTTTCAAAACCTGTGGCAGGTGCAGCTGAGCATACGTAGTCACAGGTGCCAGTCTGGGGGTCTCTGAGGCTCTGAGAGTTAAGTTTTGGGGGAGTCAGAAGTTACATAGAGATTTTTGATTGTGGGGAGGGTTGGTACTCCTAACACCCACATTGTTCAAGCGTCAACTGTATCTGTGTTTATTTTATACTTACCTGCCCATCCTAAGCCATGAATTCCTCTGGGTGAAGGGATATTATATTTAAAGGGCCTGCCCAGTGCCTGGAGGAAAGCAGATGTTCAAAAGTATGAGAGCTGGGAGGCATCCCATTTTGTATATTGGACATCCGATGCGTGGACTTTTCAAGTGACTTATTCATTAATTTTAGGGCAAGGATTGTCCAAGACCCAGAAATCAAGGGTCCAAGCAGTCCCTTCTACATCCAAGATGAGTCTTACTATTATTAATGAACACTGACTATGCTCTAGGTACTTTTATCAGTGTGTTATAAATATTGACTAATTTAATGATCACAGCAACGGTATGGGATAAGTTTTATTATTATTTCCAGGGAGGTTAAGTAATTTTCATAACAGTCACAAAGCTAGTAATGAGCAGACTCAGGATTTGAACATAGAATCTGTACTTTTCACCCTTTAGAAAATCTGAGGAATATATGCCTTGTGTCCCCAAAATACATGTACCCATACACTGTTTTACATACAGTTTTAGGAATTTCATAGATTCCCTAAGGGCCATTGAAGGATTCCCCTGCTTGAAAACTCCAGTTAAACAACCCTAACATTGGGTTTTCCTGCCTACAAATTATCTCGAGACTCTGATCTTTTAAGTATCGCTTGGTTTATAATTCATTCCCTCCTGCCTCCTGAACTTGACTTTTTATTTTTTAAATTTGTTAATGTTTATTTATTTTTGAGAGAGAGGGAGAGACAGAGCATGAGCAGGGGAGGGGTAGAGAGAGAGGGAGACACAGAATCTGAAGCAGGCTCCAGGCTCTGAGCTAGCTGTCAGCACAGAGGCCGACATGGGGCTCGAACCCACGAACTGTGAGACCATGACCTGAGCCGAAGTGGGCAGCTTAACCGACTGAGCCACCCAGGTGCCCCTGAACTTGACTTTTTAATTTGCCTTCTACAAACCACCTGTTTTCCTTGCCTCGCACTTAGTGTTGCCCACCTTTGTCAAACCAGGAAACCTACACATTTGGGAGGCCTCTCCAAGCCTCGTCATTTCATTACCCGTTTGTCAGTGAGGACACTAATATGTACAGTAGTGAACGCAGCCCCTTGACTGGTCCCTGGACTGCCCCACGAGTAGCCACGTCTCTTCAAGTCTGCACAGCTGCTGCGTGTTCCGCACTCACTGCTCAGTGACACACTTAAGGAGCCTGTGGATTTCTCACCCATGTCAGAAAGTGACATCCACTTTCCTAAAAGCTAGTCCATGCATGTAAAGCTAATCCTCTCTGTCAGCTCTGCCATGGCCATTTTGGGAACTATTTCACTAATGCTTAATTAATCCGTCTGTACCCACATCCGGAAGAGGAGAAACCATACATTGGTCGAGGGCTCACTGTGTGGCAGGACTTTAACCGTCTTGAATTATGTCTATTGGCCACCAGTCCTGTGCATTTTACAGATGAAGAAACTGAGACATGGAGAAGATGAGTCCTTTGCTCCTAGTCTACTCAGTGATTAAGTGGTGAAGCAGAGATTTAAATTTGTGTTTGACCAAGTCCATACTCTTTGTTCTATGAGAGCTTGCTTTGTAGTCTTCTTATGTCAATAAATATCTATTACTTTGCTATGTCCTTATATCCTGGCACTGAGTCACTGGATAATTTATTGTAAAACATGATGTAGGGCAGCTAGCAAGATTAAAAGGAAACAGCTGTAGGAAGAGGTTGGAACATTGAGTAACGCAAGCTATGAATCAGGGACTGTTCCACTTAATTTCTGGAAGGTCTCTCCAGAGATTAACCTACTCTGAAAATAAACTCAGATTGGTCCACATGCCTGGACTCCAGTTAATGTTCATGATGCTCCGTCAGCATAACTGGAAAGAACTGGCTATAGTTTCCACATCTTTCTTTTTGGATGATATTCATAGAGCTGCTGTAGGTGGCTCAGCAGATAGTTCATGCTGTGGTTCTCATAACTTCTCCTCTGCTGGGAGGCCGGGGCAGGGAGCCAAAGCAGGGGTTCTCTCTGTGTGGTGGAGAACTAATTAACATAAAAGAGCTCTGGGGCTCCTGGGTGACTCTGTGTTGAGTGTCCGACTTTGGCTTAGGTCAGGAGCTCACGGTTTATGAGTTCGAGCCCCATGTTGATCTCTGCTGTTAGCACAGAGCCTGTTTTGGATCCTCTGTCCCCCTCACTCTCTGCCCCTTCCCTGCTTGTGCTCGCTCGCTCTCAAAAAGAAATACACATTTTTTAAAATAGATAAGAGAGTCCTAATCTCGCAGTCAGATGTGAGTTTGTATCCCAGCTTAGTCACATGCAAGCTGTGTGATCTTAGGCAAGTTACTTAACTTCACTGAGCTTCAGTTTCATCATACGTAACATGAGAATAATAATATCACCCTGACAGAGGTTACTATAAGGATGAAATATATGTAAATTCCCTGGCACGTAAAATGCAACAGAAGTTGTCAGCATTACTATTGTTGATGTACTACGTGGAAAAGGGGTCTAAAGGTCTTTCGGGCAGCAAGAAATGGTGTGAGGCTTCCTCCGTCATCTTAAAGGGTTATATACAAAAATATTTAATAAATTCAGGCTCAACAGCAAGGTGTCCACATAGGCAAAAAGATGGGCAGAGAAGTTGTTTACTGTAAACATCCTGGCATGAGCAGATGTGTCCTTGATGCCTTCTGTTAGCAAAAGAAGTTTCCAGGACTTAGGTTAAAATCTAATCCTTACTAGTTTTAAGTTCTCCAGAAGTTCTTTCAGGATGAAGCCCCAACTCCTGAGCATAGCAAATGATACTGCTTTGCAATCTGAATCTCGCTTCTCAAGTCTTGCTTGTATCCTTGACCTCAGCCCCATTGATAAACTTCATGGCTCTAAAGATACACAGTGCTGTCTTATGGTTCTGCTTTTGGACATGCAGTTCAAAGGGGGACTAGAGTCCCCTTGCTTTTATATAGTCACACATATGTGTACACACACAGACACATACACCGACACTCATATGGTGTATGTATGTGGGCTGTTTCCAGCACTCTTGATTTTGGCTCAGGTCATGATCTCACGGTTCATGGGTTCGAGCCCCACATTGGGGTTTTTGCTGACAACTCGGATCCTGCCTGGGATTCTGTCTCTCCCTCTCTGTCTCTGCCCATCCCTGACTCTTGAGTGTGCTCATGTGCTCACTCTCTCAAAATTAAAAGAAAAAAAAAAAAGGTTGTTTCTTAAACCTGCGTCCTGGGTGGCCAAAGGACCCTACTTTTGGGGTCCCTCTGACTCCAGTCTTATTTGTATTGTCTCTGTCTCCCACCAGACCATACACTCTTGGGGGACAGTGCACGGTCTCTGCCGCAACCACATACTCCATACATATTTGAATAGAAGGAAGGAAGGAAGAAGGACAGGACAGCATGGTTTTAGGAATATTTTAGCTTTGTTTTTTTTTCCAGTTAGGTCTGAATTTGCATGATAATTACTAAGTTCCTACGGAGGAGGAGAAATTCCTGACTGTCTATAAATTCCATGTGTTTAGACCAATTATTGTCTACCTGGGGTACACACCGCATTTACCCAGGAGCTCTGAAAGATCCAGAAACCCAGCCATCAGTATAATTTTATAGTCTCCGTAGGTGGCTCAGTGTGTATCCAGAAGTTAAGGAGCATGGGATGAGCCAGAAGGTGCTCAACAAATGTGTAGTGATTGAATCATTCAATCAATAAGTCTTCTCAAGGCAGGGTGTCTAAGTAGATCCAGTGGTGGACGGAGGAGGGCAGGAGAAAGGAGAGGAAGGATAGAGAGAAGGATGAGTTGGACGCCCCCGCCAAATGAGTTGGATCCAAAACGCTTTTCAAAAATAATGTAAACAGTTTCAGCTTCTTTCTCTTTCATTTCTAACTCCATTGGGCATTGTCAAGTCTAGGCTCAGGATAGGGAAGCTGAGTTTCCCTGAAATGTTGGAAATGCATGTTGGTAAACATCCTGGTAAACAGAAGAATGACTGACACTTCCTCCTGTCAAGATTACGAGGCTTGGCTTTGCCCCCTCTCTGACTTTCCGTGTTTGCTTTGTGAGGTCCACGCAGCTGCACTCTCTCATAA
This sequence comes from Hyaena hyaena, assembly GCF_003009895.1. Lineage (NCBI taxonomy): Eukaryota > Metazoa > Chordata > Mammalia > Carnivora > Hyaenidae > Hyaena > Hyaena hyaena. The sequence continues at coordinate 86,461 of NW_024081300.1, read as the reverse complement.
TAAGGCCGTCGATACCGGCCTGTGTAATTCATGATTACAAGGTGTATAAGTGTGGTGGTGAAGGAAACTGATGTTTAATTTACACAGCCCCCTATTCCTGCATAAAAAGCCAAGGAGAAACACATCACAGACTCAGAAATGAAAAGTAACAGGGAGGAGAAGGTGTTTGGGTATCACTGAACAGATGTGATGCAAGAAGATTGAGTTTGCAGGTTGTCTGAATACCTGGGTCAAAATAGGATTTTTGAAAATTCCACCTAAGTATGGCATTTTCCGTGGAATTGGCTGAATTTGACACACCGTCCCCTTACCATTTCCTGGTTATTTTACTCTGCTGCAAGATAGCCTGCAATATTGCTTCTTACTGGTCTTATTTCAAGACAGTACTCAATGGGGGAAAGATAACTGACTATTGGCTACCTCTTCACTTATTCCCATGAAGCTAACAAAATTGTGCTCTCACTTCCTTTTCCCAAGCCAGAAGCTTCCACTGTAGGGTTGTTTCTTCTAAAATGGATTTATAGTTTGCAGTGGGTGAGAAACTTTCTAATTAAATTATATAAGGATCTCAGCTTCATCATACCTTTTGTATTCCAGTGAGCTTTGTTCCCCTAAATATTATCCTCTCTTCCAAGCAAATAGAAAATAGATGTTTAAACTTCTGCTTTAACTCTGATGTGACAGCCTGGATTATGAGACAATTCACTGTTACCCGGGTATATTTGCTTAAGAGAGTTATAACTGGGAGAACATGGCCATCTCTTGCATTAGTTTTCTCGAACGCCAAGGAAGCTACTTACCTATACTGCTGGCTCACTCCCTATAATGTGGCTGCACTTAAAATCAAATGCAATTTTGATACTTCCAGGAAAAGCAGATAGACAGGATGAGCAAAGGAAATATGATAACAATACTCAACATACTAAAAACTGTTTGGTGCGCCCAGACTAGATCTGGCCCCATGTTCGCTGACATGCATGGGGTTTTTGAATCTCAGCCTTGCTGGGACCCTGCTACTGTAATGCGATGGCCCTGATGTTTCAGATAAGGAAACTGAAGATAGATAATGTGTCTGTGAATGCAGATGGTCAGGGGTGGTGCCAGGGCCTTGACAGGTGCCTGACCCCAGAGTTGGTGCCCTTAACTACTGTGCTTTTGCCTCAGTTTGTCATTGAAGAAGCACAAACTACACCCAGTTGATTTAGAAGAACTCCAAAGAAGTAAGATCCAGTCCTTCGTGGTGCATCTCAGCAATCACTTCTGTGTGCTTTCTCCTCTGTAAAATGAGGACATGTGTGCTTTCTCCTCTGTAAAATGAGGACATCTGTCCATGTGTTAGGCTGTTCTTTTAGTCTGAACTGCCTGCTCCTGGATGTCCCATTTCCATCCAGTTGGAAATAGTCATTGCCAGAGGGATGGAGGGTGGGCTCAATAGAAAGCCAACAGCTTGCCCTATTTGGTGTAGAAGTGCCCCAAAGCGGATGCTTGCACACCGGCTGCTGGGCGCTGTCCTCAGCCAACACACCTAGAAGAGCAACTCTCAAGTTGTACTGAACTTCACACTGCCAAGGAGTCTTCACAGGTCTGAATTAACTGAAAACATGACTTTTACTTTTACCTACATTCATGCTTATTGTTCCTCCTTACAAAGACAGAACCTCGAAAATGCAAAGAAGCAAATTAGTGAAAATATGACTCATTACTGATCACATCCACAGAGATGACAATTCAATATGCATATTCCTTGTACCTTTTTCTATGAATATTAAATTTTGTACATCTTTTGACAAATGTGATTATACCGTACACATGGTCAGCGATCTGATCATTTTCTCCAGTTAATTTTTCTTAGTAACTGAAGTCGTTTTCTCAAATACAGTCTTATTCAGAACCCCAGTAGATAAACAGATAAAAATGGAGCTGCTCTCTTTTGGGGAGAAGGGGTACAGAGGGAGAAGAGTGAGCCCACGCTCAACTCTGGCTTCTCTCTGTCTCCTTACGCCCCCGGGGGGATCCCAGCATCCTACCGTGCTCTGCAGAGCCCACTTTGAAAACCTTTGTTCTTCTAATATTAATTAAGATCTCATTTTATATTATACCAGTGCAAGGCTCAGAACTTAGATAATGTATATCTCCTCTGGGATAAAAATAGAATTCAAAGGGACTGGCAGCCATAATTGTTGAAACGATCATTGGCTAAAAATCGAGAATAATAGGAAAGCCTGTGATCTCCTCCCAGCCTGGAAAAGTAGCCTCGGCTCTTCCTAAGATCAGACTGTTGGAGAACTGGGGACAGAAAGGCGACTTTGTGGCTCTCCTACTCTGTCCTGATTTTAGACACATGCACGTATTTAAAACACTCCCTACCTAGAAGGAGCAGTTCCTCCAGAAATGAACAAGAAATTGTTGGTTGTTGTTGTTGTTTTAAAGACGTGGAGGGCCTCTTCATTCCATCCAAGCAGAGATGAATCCATAGCCAGCAAGAAGCAGATGGCCCTACTTCTCTGCCCTTTAGTTTTATGACTGTAAGTCTGGGAAATTTTTCAGCAGTTGCAAAAGTTGGCTTCATCTCTCATGCCAGGCAGTGCCTCAGCCACAGAAGCTTGTGTTTTTACATTCAGGTTCCATAGATACGGACTAAGCAAAGCCTCGTGTTTTCACATCAGAAGCTGATGATGAGTGAGGGGAGGAGAGGCAGCGTTAAACAGATTCTTCCATTTCTTCATCCTACCGGTAACAAGTGCACGTCAGGCTAGAATTTATGATGCTAGGTGAAAACTCTGCTCCGAGGGTTGAATTTATCCTCTGTACTGTCCTCCAGTGGAATGGAGTCACCTTCCCCATTCCAGTTTATGTTGTCTCACATAGCAAAGCGTCTTTATCTCAAAATGTTCTTGAAGAGCCGGGAGAAGGGTTTTTGGATTCCACTTTAACTTTGACGTGTTATGCAGTGTGGCCTTGAGCAAGACATTTAAGCTCTCTGGGCCTCTAAAACTCTAGTGATGCTTCACGTAGCCCTTCACGCTTTCCACAAAGCACTTCTTGAGGAGATTTGCATGGACTGGCTGCTCTCAACTTGGTTGCACATTACAGTCACCTGGGATATTTTAGTTTTTTTGAATTTAAACCACCAGTGCCAAGATGTAGAAACACTAACCCTGACAGACCCATTCAGAATTATTCTCATTCCACTGTTTTGTTTTACTTTTTTAAAAAAATTATTTTAATGTTTTATTTATTTCTGAGAGAGAAAGAGAGACAAACAGACAGACACACAGACAGCGTGAGCAGGGGAGGGTCAGAGAGAGAGGGAGATACAGAATCTGAAACAGGCTCCAGGCCCCGAGCTAGCTGTCATCGCAAAGCCTGACACAGGGCTTGAACCCACGACCCATGAGATCATGACCTGAGCTGAAGTCAGACGCTTAACCGACTGAGCCACCCAGGCGCCCCTTGTTTTGCTTTTTATAACTGTTAGCCCAGTAGGTCTCAATTTTTTCCTTCTGCATGTGGCTTACCTCCGGCAATGAGATCTGAGCTCATTATGGAAAGAACCAGTTGCACAATTCATCTTTGTGGTCCCAATGTAACTTGACCAGAGGGAACCTGGACTTAAAAACTAGTTCTAAAACTTACTAACCACGCACACTTGGGCAAGACACTTAGCTTTTGTGCATCTGTGTCCTTATTGGTTCCTCTGGATAAGACTATAAATACCTACATGGAAGGTGGTCATGAGGCCTAATGTAATTATTTGTGTGAGGCCTGCAGAACCTAGTGGGTAGTTAGTTCTGATCAGCCACACAATAGATATTTGCTGCATTTGATGCCTTTTTTGGAGCATTTTTTCCATTGTTGCATTATTCATTCACTCTACACTTCCTCCTGTGGTTCTAGGTGTGTGGGCAACGATGTTCGTGGAATTCACATTTTAGAAGACCATATTTATGACCTTATTTAATTTTTACCAAAAAGAAAAAACAAAAAACAACTTGTGTTTCCCAATACCAGAATCAAATAAAATCCTGATGGTTAAGAGGAATTAAGGCATTTATCTCTGCCTTCATAGGAATTTGGTGATGAAGCTGTGGTTGCAATCCAGGCTTTAAGACTTGTACCCACTGCTCATTCCAAAGGACAAAACTGCCATCTTGATTCTCTAACCCGATACCGTAATAATGGGACTATGGTCACAGAAGCAGCCTATGCAGGTGAGAAGATTGTGGACTGCCCATGTGCAGTAAATAACTCTGCTGTTTATTATCTGTGTGACTTTGGAAAAGTTATTTTACCTCTCTGGGTTTCAGTTTTCTTATCTGGAAAGTGAAGATCATAATATCTACTTCAAAGAGCTTTTGTGAGGGTTAAGCATCTGGAAAGTTGTGCCCAGTGCCTGCCATATGGCACACAATAGATATTAATTATTAGGATGCTTGTCATTCTACCTGTGGTTAAAAGTGAGTAATCTCTGTCTAAAATCTGCCCAGGACTCTAGGGAGGCCCCAGGCCCCACTGCCCTTAAAACGGTGGGGGTTTGTTATCAAGCAAATATCCTTGTTACACTCGTTAAAATGTACGTACTTGTCTACAATTGTATGTCTAGGAAACACAACGGTTCTGACATTTGTGCATATGAAGGAATAAATCCTCCCTAGCAGATTGGAATTGATCCATGGCTAACAGTTGGTAAAATGCACAATTTGCATCCTCATGCAAGTGAGGGTGTATGACAGGGTAACAGGACCATCCTATGGCATCTATAGGCTAAGCTCGGATGAGATGATCTCTTGTGTGTATTTTTTCCCCTAATGTTAAGGATAATCTAATGGAATCTCCACAGAACATGTGGAGTTTGATCTTAGGAGAGAAATGTCCAGTTCGGCACACCCCATCGCTCAGTGTAATAGCTTTAACGTTATTGAAAAGGCCGTGTATGGAAAGATTTCTTAAATCATGTGTGTGCAGCTATAGAATGGATTTCCTGTAGGGAGACTTTGTTTATGACTGAGTAGTGTTGTGGAGTTTCTAATTAATTTAGCTCCCAGCACTAAGCGTAGCCATTATCTTCTCTCCTTGTTTTTCCTGCAATTACTCTTCTAGGGAAAAATGAGGAAGGGGCTGTGAAGACAACAGCACAAGCATTTTCAGCGTCTCCCCTACGTCATGTATGTATTTGGCTGATAAGCATGTCCAAGGGGGAAAGAAAGGATGGCTGTCAGAGGACTGGGATTCAAATAGACTAGGAAAAAGGTTGGAACTCAGAAGTAAATGTTCTTTTTTATATTGAAGATGATCCTGATTGGTAAGAATGTCAGAACCAACGGAAGCAACTTTGGTGACTTGCTGTAGGCTGGAGGGGAGGGAATGGTTTTCAAAGGTGACCACTGGTTGCATCCCTCAAAAGGTCTCAGAGATGAGAACTCACTAGGTGCCAGACCTCCACCCAAGATGAGATTGTGTGAAGATGCTATGGTCTTCTGTAATGGAATGATTTCGATGTACTGTGACAGGTGCCTTAATAGAACAAAGCACAGGATGTTTTAGGAGCAAAAAAAAGAGAAACTCACCTACTTTATAGTGAAAGACAGGAGGGAGGGAAAAACTTTCAGTTGAGGAGATGCCCCAGTTTATTGACAGCAGGTGGGCTATTGGGCAGGGATTGCTCCTGAATATTATGAATCAAGTGCGTTGCTGAAATAGCCTCTCCTCCAACTTCTTTTTCCATCTTGCATTTTTCTCAATACAAACGATTTTTTTGGTCCTCTCTCAAAGGGATGGCTGTCAAAAATGAGTAGAGTACTCATTAACACTGAATAGAAAGCCTAAAGAGTTAAAGTATCTCCATGAAGCCTTGATTTGTTCATTCCTATTGGATCAGAATCCAAGAACTAAGAGTGTTTAGTAAATCATAGACCATTGGGAAATAGTCTGTGGGTGGAGCACATGTGGCACTTGAAGCTTTATCAAAATGCTTTCACATGTAACCATTCATCATTCATTCAATTTTTCCGTGACATGGGTGAACTTCTAATAATCGTCTTATTTTCTTATGCTGGGAAACCATGGTTTTCAGAAGGTAAAAAGCCTACAAACTTTTTTTAAGTTTATTTATTCATTTTTAGAGAGTGATAGCTTGTCAAGCGGGATAAGGGCAGAGAGAGAGAGCAGGAGAGAGAATTCTAAGCAGACTTCACCCTGTCAACTCAGAGCCCCACGTGGGGCTCAATCCCATGACCTGTGAGATCATGACTAGAGCTGAAATCATGATTCAGAAGCTCCAACCGATTAAGCCACCCAGGTGTCCCAGCCTGCACACTGTTATTTTTTTAATTTTATTTATTTATTTTATATGTAATTTGAGTTTTTTTATTTTATTTATTTTTTATATGTAATTTGGTTTTATTTTTTGTTTTTTTAATTTTTTTTTACAAATAGTTTATTGTCAAATTAGTTTCCACATAACACTCAGTACTTATCCCCACAAGTGCCCTCCTCCATGCCCATCCCTCCTCCCCTCCATCCATCAGTCCTCAGTTTTTATCAGAATTCAAGAGTCTCTCATGGTTTGCCCCTCTCACTTTCCCCCATCATTTCCCCCCTTCTTCTCCCCCTTGTTCCTCCGTCAAGTTCCTCCTAATCCTCCTATACGTGCAAACATATGATATTTGTCCTTCTCTGCCTGACTTATTTCGCTCAGCATAACACCCTCAAGGTCCATCCATGTTGCTACACATGGCCAGATTTCATTGTTTCTCATTGCCATGTAGTATTCCATGGTATAGATAAACCACATCTTCTTGATCCATTCATCTGTTGATGGACACTTAGGCTCTTTCCATGTTTTAGCTATTGTTGAGAGTGCTGCTATGAACATTGGGGTACATGCAGCCTGCACACTTTTAAGTCATTAGCATCAGGCCTCTAAGACTGTGGTATGCCGTGATTGTCACGAATCCTCAACTTTTCTTCTTGTGTAATCAACCCTAGACCGTGCACCTCTATGTGGCCATCAAATCCAGCTACTTACACAGATGATACATATAAGAAAATAAAAATTAAACTAAATGGGACACAGTTGGGAGTGGTGGAGATGATGATATGGAGCATGTGCTGATCATTTAAAGGAAATGAGAATCAAATTCTTAATAAAAACACGGGTAGGCCAAAGGAAACATTTCCATTTAATGGGACCTGGTAGGATTGGGTTTGTAAGCAGTCTGTTTGCATTCTCTACAGGGAAATTGAAATATTAAATAGATTCTAAGCAGAATAAGAAGTAGAAAAGCTAATTTATACAGATCCGTTGGTATATATTTGTGTTATTAAAAGCATACTTATATAAAGATCTAATTTGGCTCTCCACCTGTAAACACATCATTAAATTAAATGGAATATGAAAAGATTATTGATATGCAAGGTAAATCTAGACCTGCCTCCTTGTGTTCTATAAGGCTCTACTATATCCATTTTCCCTTTGGTGCAGATTCCAGAAACTTATGTTAAAAAAACAGATTTTTTCGTCAAAGGTAGAATTATCTCAATGATTGATTGGTTATTTGCTCAGTTCTTTGGTGATACTCTTATCTTTTTTTACCTAGGTAGTTTACAGTCCTCTCCCTGATGACTCTCACAATGGGAAGAACTATTTTCTGGAGACCACCCTACCCTGGTTAGGCTACTAGACGTTTTATGGCTTAAAACACCACTATGGTAAAAAGAATTCTGGAATTGCTATTTGGAGACCAGATTTGAGCCCACGCTTCATGACTTACAAAAGCATGACCCTATACCGACCCCAGCCATATATCTGTGGCTCTCCATAAGGTGTGGGGGTGATCAGCCCCCCTAGGAAACATTTGAAAATGTGGTTTGATGGTGGATTGGTTGTGACCATGCCTAGTCAGATCTCAGCATTTCATAGGTGGGAGCCTAGGATTACTACACATTCTGCAATGCACCCAGGACAGCCCCATTGTCTTAGACAAAACTCAGAACTCCCCCCTTTAAGAAAGAGTGCTCTAGGCAATGTGTGAACCTCATTTTCCTCACTTATGAAATGCCCTACTCAGCTTTCAGGGTTATTATGAAGATCAAATCAGATAATATATGTGAAAGTGCTTTGTAAGCCCTAAAGCATCATATGCATGGGAGGTATTATAACCATTATGCTAAGTGGCAAAGAAAGGCAAAGCTCTTTACAGCAAATTGTGAGCTGTACAGATCTATAATCTCTCTCATTTTTTTTTTTTTAACACGGCTTAATCTAGATCATCTGGGCCAAGAGGGTTGTTCTGATCCATTAAGGTCTTTTGCTTCTTTCTACTCAAAGGAAAAATCCCAAGGTGTATTTATTTTTGAAATTGTCAACTACAGTGGTCATTTACCAGTGTCTAATTCAATATCAGAGCTACTCAAAAGAATACTTTCCTGATTATTTATAGAGTTTTAGGAAAATCAGAGGAACAGAAAATTCTAGGCAGCATACACAGTGTGACTGCCAAGGCTCTGAAGTTAGGGTCCAAAGGCATCCTGCTTGAGGCCTGACCCTACTGCATCCATACTGGCTGTGGGATCTTGGATAAATCAACTCACTTTCCTAATGTTTTGTTTTATATAATATGATTAAAACACCCACATCATCAATGTTGTGGGGATTGAGTGTTATATCTTTGACATAATGAGTGTTTCCAATAGAACTATACCTTTATCTTGTCCAGGCCCCAACTTTTGCTTGAAAAGAGGCCAGTCTGCCTTGGTTTCACACCTCACTACTAAAGGAAACATCCATGCTGTTTTCAGACTTCCTGGAAAGATGTGAGTGGGGACGATATTGTATTTCCAGTTATGAAGTGGAGAGATTCCTTCATAGGACCGGGGGAAAACAGTCAAGAAATAGCCTTTCCCTTGACCTGTACCATATTGTCAGATACTGTCTGCAATCAAATTATCTACTGAAATGCCAGTATGTTCTATTAAGCCTCCCATCAAAACTATTAACAAGCAGGGGCGCCTGGGTGGCTTAGTCGGTTAAGCGTCCGACTTTCCCTTAGGTCCTGATCTCGCGGTTTGTGGGTTCAAGCCCCGCGACGGGCTCTGTGCTGACTGCCAGCTCAGAGCCTGGAGCCTGTTTCAGTCTGTGACTCCCTCTCTCTCTGACCCTCCCCTGCTCACACTGTCTCTCTCTCTCTCCCCTAGAAATAAAAATTTAAAAAAAAACAAAAAAAACCAAAAACTATTAACAGGCAGTCAGTGGATGCGGCATTCGTGGCTCCCAAAAACAGCTTACGTGTATTTTTAAATATTCTGTCTGGCAGCTCATGAAAAAGAAAAAAAAAAAAACAAACGGAATAGGCAGCAACCAACAGTTTTCTTTCCAACAAAGATCCTTCCCCACAACCTGTCCACCCCTTTTGAGGAAGAAATAGGTTGGGATACACTGTACCAAAATAGCAGAGTGGCCATGTTACCTAGCAACCAGTCCTAGGGATGGGTGCTTGATGTGCCCCCTAATTACCAGATCAAGGAGACCCTCCCTGAGAGGGAGCAAAAGCACGTGGGTTTCAGTGACTCCTGTGAACGGGTGAGATGATGTGAGAGGCTCCCTTTCAGTTGCTCGGGAGCTACAGGGACTCGAAGGCCCTGGAAGCCATGGCATTTAAGGATCAGAAATCTTGCAGCCCCAGGTTACTTTCCCCAGACCACTTCTTACCTTGACACCAACTCTTTCCCACCATTATTGAGGGATGACTGACAAATAAAAATTTTTATATGTTTACATTGTACACATAATCTTTCAAGGTTGTATACACACACAGTGAAATGATCATCACAGTGAAGTTAATTAACACATTGTCTCTTGTGTATCTGTGTGGTGAACACACTTATGATCTACTCTTTTTTTTTTTAACCAATTCCTTAAAAATTTTTTTTTTAATGTTTATTTATTTTTGAGAGACAGAGAGAGACAGAGCATGAGCAGGGGAGGGGCAAACAGAGAGGGAGACACAGAATCTGAAGCAGGCTCCAGGCTCTGAGCTGCTAGCACGGGCTCAAACCCACCAACCGTGAGCTGAAGTTAGACACTCAACTGATTGAGGCACTCAGGCGCCCCTCTTACGATCTACTCTTTGAGTATAGATCGTAATATTCTTGAGCATTCAAGTATACAATACAGTATGATTAACCGTAGTCACCAAGCTATGTCACCCGAGAATTTATTCGTCTTATAGCTAAAAGTTTGTGCCCTTTGACCTGCATCTATCCATTTACTCCACCCAACATGACACCAATATTTTAATTTCTTTGTTTTGTGATAGTTGTAACTTCACAGGCAGTTGTAAGAAATAATACAGAGAGGATCCCTTTGGTGCAGATGGACATGACTTCACCCAGTTTTGTTCCATGGTAACCTCGTACACAGCTATAATGCAGTATCACACCCAGGAAATTAATATGGTCCACCAACCTTACTCCTATCTCAGCAGTTATGCATGCACTATGGCACCAATTTTAAGGAAAATATAAACCTAGTGCAACAAACCCCTCTTCTAAAAAAACTTTGTTGATAACTCTGATCCACTGAAAACATAACCAAACAGAATGGTCTTGACAATGTCAATACCCCACAAGAACCTCTTTGATTTACACTTCTACCGGTACTGTCTCTTCCATTACCTGGCTCAGAATGTTTGGGATGGAATAAAGAGCAACGTCTCAGGGTCACATTAAGATAGAAGATCAAGTACAGCAGCCCTGTTTCATTGACTTGTAAGTCTGTGTATAGTCAGGAGGCTACAGTCTGAATTTTTTGAGGTCAAGAAGTTGGAAGAGGTGGTTGTTAACCTGGACAGTTCTCCTGCCACTTTAACTGGTGCTAATCTCTCTCAGCTCAAGCGTGCAATTCTGTGCCTGTCAGATTGAAGGGTGAGGGTAAAAGAAGAGCTTTGACTGCAGGTGTACACATAGGAAGGACCATCGCATCCCTATGCCTGGAAAGCTGCTTCACTTCTGGGCCGGGCCTGGGGGAGCGGATTTCAAAGTTTGAAGCTATTTTCTATAGCTGACAGTGACTGTACTGAAGGTATAATGGAAATGGAAGCCTGGACTACTGGAGTTTAAATCCTAGCCCCCAAAGCAACCAGCGATGTAACAGATGACCTCACCTTCGCACCTATAAGAGATTGGAGATGTTCAGAATAACTCATACCTCATAAGGCAGGCATGAGCATGCATTGGAATCACCTGGAAGGCTTAGCCCAACAGATTGCTGGACCCCACCCCAGAGTTTCAGATTCCCTCTCTGGTGAGGCCAAATAACGCGCATTTCTAATAGGTTCCCTGGTACTGCTGCTTGCCTGTTTAGGGATCACTCTTTGGGAACCCCTCTCATCCCTTTGGAATCACACTTTGGGAACCCTTAATATAAGGGACATGAAGTGCCTACTAACATACCTGATTCATCCAGAGGAAGCTACTTCCCCTCAAGTGAATAAGGAACCAGGTACCCACCTTCCCCCAAAATCCTGAGTTCTCAGACTTTCTACAAACTCGCACCCTGATTAACATCTAAACAAGCCGTGTAGGGGCAGCTGGGTGACTGAGTCAGTTACGTGTCCAACTTTGGCTCAGGTCATGATCTCATAGTTCATGAGTTCAAGTCCCACACGGGGCTCTCTGTTGTCAACACAGAGCCTGCTTCAGATCCTCTGTCTCCCTTTCTCTCTGCCCCTCCCCTGATTGTTTGTTCTCTCTCCTCTCTCTCTCTCTCTCTCTTAAAAAAATAAAAAACCTGAATGAGCTATGTAAAACAAAAGGCTGTGAAATTATTATGCATATTTGACAAGGGTACACAGCTAATATTGATATTTCCCAGTTTAAAAGCAATTTTCCCCCTAGAAACAAATTTAGAGTTAGGGGTTTCATGATGGATACATGTGCAAATGTATGGGCTTGCACACATGTAAGTTATACACACTTCTTGGCTCTTTATCTGCTAGCTTCACCCCCAACACATAAGATTTTCATCAGGCTGGTGTACCTTATGTGCTATTTTTTTTAACATGTGTCTCTGGGAGAAAATGTGGAAAAAGGAAGCTTGGAAAAACAAATGTTCTTAGAAGAACTTCAGAGAACCTCTCATTAGAGAGGCAAATTAAAATATTTCAGTCCCTGGCCTGTTCTTTTTAAATATACCAAATAACATCAGCTTTTGATAGAATAAACTTAAGGCTACAGAACTATGTTAAAAAAAAATAGTACTGATATATTTTGCTTGTGCTATAAGGGATATAAAGAAAATAACTTTAAATGTTATTTTCTTGGCTCCCATGAATTTTTTAAATTTCTGAGAGGGAGATACAGCATGAACAGGGGAGGGTCAGAGTTAGGGAGACACAGAATCTGAAGCAGGCTCCAGGCTCTGAGCTGTTGGCACAGAGCCCGACACAGGACTAGAACCTACAAACTGTGAGATCATGACCTGAGCCGAAGTCAGATGCTTAACCAACTGAACCACCCAGGCACCCCACCCCCCCTTCCATGAATGTTTTTATGAGACAAAACCCCAGGTGTGAACCTGAGGGATTATTCTAATAATCTCCAATGTCCTGGACTTCCTGACATTGCATGCAACCCTTGATTTCTTTTTATTAGCCCACTTTCCAAAGCCTTGACATGCTGTGACTTCCAGCATTGGAGAGAATAGTCTCATGGCCTAGGATAAAGCTCTGATTTATTGCTCTAGCCTCATATTTGACTTCCTGATTGAAGGTGTTATTGAATCCATTGATGCAACTAATGGTATAATCGACCGCATTTTAAACTGATGATAACTGTTGAATATCGAGGCATTATACAAACATCAGTAGCTTAAGCTTTCTGTCAAAAAACTGGCTGGGCTTTGAAATATATCTTTGAAATGATATATATATATATATATATATCATTTCAAAGATACATACACACACATATGTATAACTTTTTTTTTTTTAAGTTGTAGCAACAGGTACCAAAACACAAGCCAAAAAGCGTTTCAGAGTCAGAACACTTGACTGCCAATGGCAATAGCAGTCTTGGATGTCAATTTGAATTTGGTTCTTTGTCCAAATCTTCCTAAACTGAGATTATTTCAGGCCATTTCCCCCCTCATGCATTATGTAATGTCTGCAAAGAGAGGTCAGATGGAGGAAAACAGCAGGGAGCCATGGCAGAAAAACACGGGAAGTGTTGCCTTAGGCTGTCACGCATCTTGTAAACCCAGAGCCCCCTAAGGTCCAGCACAGATGCAACTGACAGGACTTCTAAACCCCAATCAGTTCATTCCTAGGAAAGGCAACCAGCAGGAATTGAAATAGTAATTGCTTTCCTTGATTCAAAGAAATCATGGATGAAACGATTAAACAGATTAAGGCTTACTTCCTTCAGTGCCCCAGAATAAATGCAGTCTGGTTTTCTGATAGAACTGTAACTGTCAATCAAGGGATTAGGCCTTCAGGGGGTGGAGAGAGGAGGTGGCCTTAAAATGCATTCAAATTTGCAAACTACAGCTGTGTATTTTAATCCTGGAGTTACACATTGATCTTGCCCCCTCTTTGAAGTCTGCTGTTCTATCAGCTCCAGGCTTTCTGCCCTCAACCACTTTTCTTACATATTTTTTTAAAGAGATCTTTTAAAAACTCAATTAAAAATAGTACTGCATCGAATCGCCCAAGGGGGAAATATAATTAAAGGTAACGATTTGTATTACCCTTGATGAGGATAGACTTCTGACATGTGATTAACTTTGAAATACGCAATTCCAATGATTTCTTCAGAAACGCAGCATTGTATATCTTAAAAAATTTCTTCTCTAGCTCATTTGGGGTTTTGTACTTACAAGAAGACTGTTTATCTATTTAGTGATTCAGTGGAGGGCTGCGTGTAGGTTTTTAGTCTTAGCAAAACATAATGCCTGTTGGTTTAAGTCGTATCAACTGAGTACAGCAGCAAAATGCACATTGTTTTCTCATTAGCTGTCAAACAATTGTCTGCACCTATTAATTTTTTGAAAAGGTAATAGGTATTTCTGGAGAAACCAAGAGAAAGTGGCAGAATAAATGGTAAGCCATTTCTCATATGATGACAGAACTTAAGTATTTGTAAGTTTCTGACCGTCATCAGTCAAGGTTCTGGGTCCATTATCGCAACCTTGACATCTGGGTTCTTAATCTGCAAATCGAATTTCTCTCCATCATTTTCCTGCCTGAAAACAAAAGTCCCATCAGCCCGGACTGTGTTTCTTAATGTTTCCATGCACAATAAACAAGCTGATGGGTTGGTTATTATGTTGAACTAGGAGAAATCCATCCATCTTCCCGTCTGCCTATTTCACCATCCATCCTTCTGTCTATCCATCCATTTGTTGAGTCATTCATCCAGTCTCTTCCTTGGTGCTCATAGCATCAGCTGTGAATAATGAACATTTATTCCTCACTCTCCTGGAGCTTGCAATCTAACATGGAAGACAAATTTTGAATAAGTAACTAGACATTTGAGGAAAGCTGTAGAAAAGACTGGCAAGGAACATGGTGGTGGGCAGAATGATGAGTGACCTTCAGTAATCATCATCTTTGCATCATTCCCTCTGCTTTGGGTATGTGTGGAACCTGCAGATGTAACACGGTATCACTCTTTTGATTGTGTTATTTGTCCAGAGGGAAATTATGCCAGTGGGCCTAATCTAATTATATGAGCCCTTTAAAAGCAGAGTATTTTCTCTAGCTAGTGGGCAAAAAATGAGGAATCAGAGAGAGTCCAAGCTTAAGAAGGGTTTGATGCACTGTTATTGGCTTGAAGTTGGAGGTGGCCATGAGATAGAAATGTTGGTGGTTTCTAGAGGCTGAGAGCTGCCCCTGACTGATGGCCGACACGGAAACAAAGACCTCAGTCTTCCATCTGCAAGGAACTGAATTCTGCCAACAACCTGAGTTAACTTGAAAGTGAATTCTTCCCCACAGCGTCCAGGGAAGAGTTCAGCTCATCTGACACCTTGAGTTCAGCCATGTGAGACTGCTACGGGTTGAACTTTGTCCATCATGAAAAGATAACATTGGTGCCCTCACCCTCAGTACCTGGGAACAGAACTTAATTTGGAGAAAGTGTCTTTGCAGATTCGGTCAAGTTAAGGTATTAAGTCCTGAGGGTGGGTCTTCACCCAGAATAATGGGTGTCCATGTAAGAAGAGGGATATTTGGATCCAGGCACACCTGAGGAATGCCATGTGAAGACACAGACACAGGGGAGAATGGCCACATGAAGACGAAAGTGGGCATTGGAATAATGCTACCACATGCCAAAGAATGCCTGGGGCTATGATAGCTTGGGAGAGACCAAGAGGTCCATAGAGCCCTCCCATGCAACATGGCCATGACACCTTGAGTTTGCACGTTTAGCTTCCAGAACTGAATAAATTTATGTTTTTTAAGCCACCCCAGTTTTGGTACTTGGTTACTTCAGCCTTAGGAAATGAAAATGGCAAGCCTAAAGCAGAGTACCCAAGTTGATCCTACCCAGACCTTTGATCCACAGGACCGTAAGACAAAATGGGTGTTGTTTTAAGCTCCTATGTTTGAGGTAATTATATAGCAGTAGACAATGAATCCAGAAGAGTATGGAAAGAGTGCCTAATCTACATAATCTGAGGGCGGTTTTCTGTGGAGGATGTGTAAAATGAGGGAAAAGAATAAGTAAGAATTCACTAGCAGGAAAGAGAAAGGGAAGATTGTTCCCAACAGAAAGAACAGCACATGCCAATGCCTCGAGACCGAGAAGAGCGAGCTGTTCTCAAGGAAGTAACCTGTTCAGGCCTTTTCTCTCTCAGATAGTGTTGCTGTCAACGTCAGGTCTAACCTAGGTGCTGGAGGTAAATTACACACCTACAGGTGTTGTCCTTGTTTTTCCAGAGCTCAGATTCAGTAAAGAAGATTAACAACATAGACTACGGAATAAGAATTGCAGTTCCTAAGGTGGGTTGTGAGGGAATAAAACGTGGGACTGACTCAGAAATATACAGAGTATTGGACGGAATTGATAAGGGAGGGTGATGTATGGAATCTGGGGAGGTAGGCAAGGCCAGGTCAAGGAGGGTGCTGCTGGGGCGCCTGGGCGGCTCAGTTAAGTGTCTGACTTTGGCTCAGGTCATGATCTCACGGTTTGTGGGTTTGAGCCCTGTGTTGGGCTCTGTGCTGACAGCTTGGAGCCTGGAGCCTGCTTTGGGGGTTCTGTGTTTCCCTCTCTCTCTGCCCCTCCTCTGCTCACTCACGCTCTGTCTCAAAAATAAACAAACATTAAAAAAAGAGGGTTCTGGGACTGTCTGCTTCTCTCCCTGCGCAATATTTCAGGAAATCACTGTCTCCCTTATTATAGTGCTCAGTAGTATACTGTTGTAATAATCTTAGCACCCTCTATATAGTAGCCACCTGCACCTTCTCAAATGGAGGCAGCAGAGAAAGTTCTAGACCATTCCCCTAAGTGAACACAGATTGTATCTCTTGGGTGGTAAGATATAATCTGTCCTGGAGCACTGGGCTTCTGCTTAACCAAATATAACCACAATATAAATAGCCAAAACCCTCTGCTCCCATTTGTACTGCAGACTTGCCTTATTTCTTGAATTTCAGTTTGCTTACATTGTGTGCGAATGTGTGTGTCTGTGTGTCTGACTCTCTCTGAGCTCCCCAAGATGACCTTCGGTTTCAGTGATTGACTGGAAGGACTCACAGAAGTCAGAAAAGCCTGGTTATAGTTATTATATAGATATTATATAATATGTAGTTATATTTACATATGCGCAAAAAGATACGGATTTAAGTCAGCAAGGATGCGTAGAGCAGACTGGGTACCGGCTTCCAGGTGTGCTCTCCTCAAAGAGTCACCTGACAGTGTGTGACAGCACACACAGAATACTGCCAGCCAGACTATCTCACTTGAGCCTCAACATCCGGGGTTTTTCTGGGGTGTCAGTCACATAGGCTTGGAGTGTCCACATGGCTTATGTTAGTCACTCAGTCCCTACTCTCTCCAGAGGTCACAGTGTTACAGTAGAGCCCACAGCTCTACAATTAATCACATTGTTAGTGTAAACTATCTGGCCTGGTACAAGGCCCAGGGTAAGTAAGAACTCTCTTACCAGGCAGGGTGTTCGAAGGGCTTAGAAATTATCTCCTAGGAGCTGGGGGTGGGGGTGCGTATCTTTCTTTGGAATGTGCAGGATTTGAATATCTCAGACCTGCCGAATCAACACTTTACTATAACACATTTTTTTTCTCTCCCTCCCTTCCTCTCCCTCTCCCTCCCTCCCCCTTCTTCTCCCTTCCTCTCTCTGTCCTTATTTTAATTCCAATTCTTGTTTCCACAAAATGTTGACAGCATTGTCACTAAATTCTTAGCAAAACCTGAAAATCCTTCTGCAGTGCTTTTCTTTTATATCTCTTGCTATAGTGGTTTACAGACATAAATTCACACTGTAAATACACTCGGGAGACTTCTCTCTCTGTTTAATCTTCATTGAGAGTGAGTTGACACCCAGTCAGGTGCACAGAAGATCACCCTGTCTTGACAAACGTGTGCACCCATGTAACCCATGCTTTCATCAAAATGTAGAATGTTTCCATCACCCTGGAGAGTTCCCTGACGCCCCTTCGCAGCCATTCTCTACCTACCTGCCCCCTGTACTCCACCCCAGTCTCCTGGAACCACTTCCTGTTCTCATATCTCACCAAAAATTAGCAGTTTGTTTTAAAACATGATACAAAGGGACACAAATGATGTGTGGTCTTTTTGCTTATCTTCCTCTCACTCAGGATAATGCTCTTGAAGTTCGCCCATGTTAGCGTGCATTAGCAATCTATTCCTGTTAACTGCTGAGTGGTTTTCCATTATGTGGCCACAACACAATTTATATATCCATTCTCCTTTTATGGGCATTTGGATTCTCTCTAGATTTTTATCTATGATGAATACCAGTTGCTGTGTGCATGCCCACACAAGTTTTTCTGTGAACTTAAGTTTTCATTCTTTTGGGTAAATCGCTAGGAGTGGAGTTGCTGACTTGTAAGGTAGGTATGTGTGTATCTCATCTGCCAAATCATTATGTAGAATGGTTGTGTGATTTTTACACACCTCCCAGCACTATGTGAAAGATAATGGGTTCTTTACATCCTCTCCAACGTTGGCTGGTTGCCTTGAACTTTAGCTCTTTATACAGGCTTACCATGGTCTCATGTAGTTTGATTTGTATTTTCCTGATGATTAATGAGGTTAACTTGTTTATGTGCTTATTAGCCATTCACACATAATCATTTGTGAAGCATCTGTTCGAGTCTTTTCTTATCTTTAAAGCTGGGTTCCTGGGGGGCGCCTGGGTGGCTCAGTTGGTTACGCACGCAACTTTGGCTCAGATCATGATCTCACAGCTCGTGAGTTCGAGCCCTGCGTTGGGCTCTGTGCTCACAGCTCAGAGCCTGGAGCCTGCTTTGGGTTCTGTGTCTCCCTCTCTCTCTGCCCCTCCCCTGCTCATGCTGTCTCTCTGTCTCTCTCTCTCAAAAATAAACATTAAAAAAAAATGAAGCTGGGTTGTTGGAATTTTTATTATTGGGTTGTGGAAGTACTGTTCCTGGCTTAGTCTTTCTTGAGATTTTGATACAATAGGTCCAGTGTGGGTCCCTACATGCTTCTGAAGTGCAGACAAGTTTGAAGACCATGCATGAATGGGTAACGGGTGAATTTCCTAAGACTTTAACTGTTCTGGGTAGCCGTAACTTGACATTTTCCCATCCAGGGGCTGGGCTGGTGGTTATTTTAGACTGTCAAGGAACACATTTGAAAAACGACTCCCAGTGTGTTGTTTTCTTCTCACCCTGAACCAAACACTGAATTTTAATGTGAAACTTGAGCTAGAAAATTCCCTGGTTGGACATAGTCACTTAAACCACATCTGAGTTGCAGAGAAGGAATCACTATAGCTGGTAAAGCGTGCTTGAGTTCATTGTCTTAAGCCACATTTTGTCTTCCCTCTCTCAAAGGGAAATGTGGACGCTGGAATGTGGAGGGCTATATGAAATTTGCACTTTTTTTTCCTAAGAACAGTCATTTTGGAAACAACTAATACCTTGTGTTAACATTCATTTCATACCAGTTTGTCTAGCAGACAACTTTCCTGACCCCAAATGTTAAGCTTCTGCTCAATAACTCCTTGAAACTTCATACTGATTCACAGAATATATTGAACCACCTCTCTGTTTAGGACCCCTAATGACCCTCAATAGAAAAGATTAAACAAATAATTCCACCCAAATATTTGATAAACCTTAGACATTGTCTTTTTAAAGCTTTTTAAAGTTTATTTTGAGAGAGAGAAAGAGTGAGCAAGAGAGGAGCAGACAGAAAGGAGAGAGAATCCCAAGCAGGCCCCATGCTGTCAATGCAGAGCCTGATGTAGGACTCAATCTCATGAACCATGAGACCATGATTTGAGTCAAAACCAAGAGGCAGCGCTTAACTCAATAAGCCACCCAGGTGCCCTAGACATTTTTTTCTTTAAAAGAAAGTCCAGAATCCTCAGTTCAGGGGATTGAAGGATAAAGGAATCAAAGCTTATACCAACTTAGGCATCTGAAAGTGTGCCAGTTGATTATTTCTCTTTTCCAAGGAGCCCCATGCCTTAATAAGCTAATACAAAGATGGCATGTTGAATGCATCTCATTGAAAATGCTGATTGATGTGGATTCCTGGAGGGTCATGCAGAGGCCCTTCCTTTCTTAGGAAAGCAGGATGTGCTTGCGGTGTAATGCCCACCATTCCTGAGCAAGAAAGTTTCAATACTGTGTACTTGACCTTTCAAGATATGAGGTTCTAAAGTTAGCCAGAGAGCAAAAGCAAACAAATTATACAGTGTCTATCAAATACTCTGTTATCCCAGTGTTTAGAAAGGCTCATCAGTCAACTTTCCACTCTCCATGTAAGTGAGGGAAGATATTTTCAATCCTATGGAAGGAAGATGTTCAAAACCTGAGTCTCCAAACGATCTTTGCTCTAGGGACCTAATCTGACGTTGGTTTCACTTCCTGCTCTTTCCCACTAGGTCAAGGTCGAGAAAGACCATGAAAAGTTCACCCCAGATCCTTTACTTCATTTACAGCTCTCGCTGAAACAGCTGATAAAGAGAGGGAGGAGGAAAACCCAGGCTCCCACCTGGGCAGCTTCTGGGTCGCTGGTAGATTTCCATTATCCTTGTCATGGCAGACTGGAGATTTGAGAGCTGGGGCGGGTGTGTGTGTGTGTGTGTGTGTGTGTGTGTGTGTGTGTGTGTGTCAGGGAGGATTTGCACAGGATGCTGAAATGTGAAAGAAGTGATGACTATGTGTTGGCCCTGTTTGATTTTATTCCAGGGGAAACTGCATTTTTAAAACTCTTGTGAAAAACGTGAGGCTTACTGAACGCGCAATTTCATATTATTCTGCACTGAGGTAACTTTCTGCAGATACAGGGTTGCCTTACCCAGCAGTGCCGGGAAGAATGCACTTAACCATGCCTGATTTTTGTTTTTATGTTATGTTTTTAAACTTGCCATCCAGGAAAAATTTCTTCCTTTTTCTTGGCCTGGAGTAGTGTTGTCACTGACTCTCATAAACTGCAAACAGGTAAGTCCTGTGCTGTAGTTTTCATACGATGGTTTGAAAGAGGTAATTTTAGGGGCGCCTGGGTGGCCCAGTTAGTTAAGCGTCCATCTTTGGCTCAGGTCATAATCTCAAGATCGGTGAGTTTGAGTCCCCCCCGCATCAGGCTCTGTGCTGACAGCTCAGAGCCTGAAGGCTGCTTCCGGTTCTGTCTCCATCTCTCTCTGCCCCTCCCTTGCTCGCTCGTGCTCTGTCTCTCTCTCTCAATTATAAATAAATATTTAAAAAATTACAAAAAGCAATAGGTAACTTTAATACAAGTTACTTCGGTTGGAGGCAGAGACTATTACTCACCTCTGCAAACAAATTTATTGGAGGATAGTTGGGAATGGGGACATCCTCTAAGCCCAAAATGTCGTCACTTCCTTGGGGACCACATACAAAACCGGCAGCTAGATTACCCTTTTCCTAAAGAGGCACTGGTCCAGGCGCAGGTGAAATGGGAAAGAAGTGTTTTCCCACTACATGTATATAGGTTTTGGTGTATGTAACATTTTTGTACTTTTGGCCATACCTATATTTCTTAGAAATATGCTAAACATTCCTAGCAAGACAGAGTCAGAGTATCTATCATGTAGATGTTAATTTATAGCTTTATAAAAATATATCCATCTTCCCTGGCCATTATTCATGGGAGCTAGTTGGGTGGAGAAAAATTGATCTCTACTCTAGCTCATATTGGAAAATGAAATGAGAAATTGACAACAAAGATTGTAATTGTTCACGTCCCAGGCACCAAAATGAAAAGATAAACTTGAAGTTTAGAGAGACGGCGCTAGCTGTTCTAATTCAGTCAGGAAAGTTTAATGGATGTGCGTACCTCAAGAACGGTAGCCTCAAGAGGGAAAGAGAAAGACAGAGAAAACAAAAGACACAGATAGACACAGAGGACAAAAAAAATGTCTTTTTCCTAAAACCGTATTAGTTGTTATATCTCAGCTAACTTAGAAATTCAAAAAGGTAGAAACATGAGACAGCATAAGGGTGACTGGTCTTTAAAACAGAAACACATGGGGTGCCTGGGTGGCTCAGTCGGTTGAGTGTCAGAGTCTTGATTTCTGCTTAGGTCATGATCTCATGATTCATAGGATCGAGCCCTGTATCAGGCTGCATGCTGACAGCACAGAGCCCACTTGGGATTTTCTCTTCTTGTCTCTCTGCCCCTCCCCTGGTTATCTGCTCCCCTCTCTCTGTTTCTCTCTCAAAAATAAATGAGAAAAAATTAGAAACAAATTAGAAACAAAATAGAAACACATGAGGCAGAAGTGTTTAACACCAAGCTTCTGACTTTCTTATGCATCCTGTTATTTTTATGCAAACAATTTTGAAGTATAATGAACATACAGATAATCGCACAGACCTTCCATGTATATACCCGTGTAATCTGCACCCAGATCAAGAAAGAGGATGTTTCCTGCACTCCTGGAGCCCTTCAAAGTCATTACCCCCACCAAGAGTCACCACTCTTCTGACTTCTGACATCACAGATTTATTT
Source organism: Hyaena hyaena (assembly GCF_003009895.1). NCBI lineage: Eukaryota > Metazoa > Chordata > Mammalia > Carnivora > Hyaenidae > Hyaena > Hyaena hyaena. The sequence continues at coordinate 64,255 of NW_024081300.1, read as the reverse complement.
TGCCTGTTTTTGAACTTCATAAAAGGGAAGAGGTGTCTTTGGTATCTGGTTCATTTCTCTTACTAACATGTTTGTGAGATTCATTCTGTTGTGGCGTGCAGCAGTAGTTGGTTCATCTCATAGATATTCCATTGGTTCTACTCCTAAGTTTTTACCCATTCTAATGGTGATAGGTAGTTCCTTTGTTTTTTGTTTTTGCAGTTTTGGGCTCTTAACAGTTTTTGCATATTGTTGTGATCAACCTCATACAGATCTTTTGGTGAATCTATACCCACATATTTTGCCTCCATGTATCTGAAGAACTGTAGTCTCACAGAAATCTGAGAAACAGAAATTTAAGTATTTTTCAAAAACCATGCATCTTCAAGGACAACAATTTCAAAAGGGTTGATGGGCCCTGCTAAGAGAAGGACCAAAAAGAAGACAGAAGTAAAGCAAAATCTGTTTTGTGACGTTTGTGTCTTGCAGGGCGCTCAGAATTGAGTTTGCTTTGAAAATGTTAAAATTTGTTTAGTGATTCATATCTTCAACTAATTGCTTTGATCTTTAAAGTAATGGAAACAGTGGAAAGAGGAAGGGAGTGGGTACTCCCCTGCTTGACAATTAAGTTTTAAGGAGATAATCCCTAATGATTACAGAGCACACAGAGCTCCTCCAGCCTCATTGGAAACATTTTCTCTCAGTAACAAACTGACGGTGGCATTTTCAGAATATGGCTTGCCAGTTTCACAGGCATTGTAAATTCCACAGTAACTGAAGTTTAGATTCTCTAGTAGTATGATTTCTTTCCGGGATTTAAGTAAACTTTGACAAACTATATACCTGTGCTGTACATGTAAATTAGACATAGATTTAGAAGAATCATTAAAAATTGTATCACAGGAGCAACTTAAAAATTTTTATTTACTTATTTTGAGAGAGAGAGCCTGAGCAGGGAAGGGGTAGAGAGAAAGTCTCAAGCAGGCTCTGTGCTCAGGGAGGAGTCCGACACAGGCCTCAATCCCATGAAGGGGAGATCAGGATATCAAGAGTTGATGCTGAGTAGGGACACTTGACCAACTGAGCCATCCAGGCACCCGTGTCGGAACAACTCTTGATACAGATTACATTTTAAATGATAATATCATAGGTACATAGGGTTAAATAAAGTATTAAAATTAATTTCATCTATTTTTATTAAGGCAGTTACTAGAAAATTTAAAATTACATAGGTGGCTCACATTAAATTTCTGTTGTGCTTTTCGACTTTGACATCACCTTTCCAACCAAGACTGGTGGTTCAGCCCAGAAAATGATGAGTGTGACAGGATGGGAAAAAGAAGTTTTTCAAATGTGCTTATTTTCTGAGTACTTACTTTTCACATCTACCCACAGATTCCATGGCATATGTGGGCTTAATTTGGTTGCCACTATCTTTTGCCTAGTTACTTCATTGTTCTTATCCCTGGTTAAAGATAAGAGCCCCACATCTTTCATTCATTCATTCATTCATTCATTCCTTCATTCAGTAAACATTCATTGAGTTTCTACTGTGTGGTAGCAACTAGGCAAAGCAAGGGAGATTCAATGATAAAAGAGCTTAGAGTGAAGTGGTAGAGACAAGAGAACACAGTGAGTGTATAGAAGGTAAACCTTGGGGAGGGAAGGGAGACATTATAGAGCATGACCTCCTTTCACTTTTGACCAGTGCCCTTCTACTCCTGTGTCTTATGTCAAGAAGTCAGAGGATCAGGAGGGTCACCACGGATGTTCTGGGAAGGTCTTACATATTCATTCAGAAATCACTTACCTGTTGAGCTGTGCCTTCCGGCTGATGCTTTGGAACACTATCTCAAATGGAATGGTGGGGAATCCCCTCAATTGACTTTTAAAATTCAGAAAGGGGTCCAACATAGTTTTCCTAAAAGAGCATGGGGGTGTTCTCTCATGTTATGGAAAGGGTACATTTTGAACCAGTTAATTGTTTGTTTTCTTTTGGGGCCTTTAAAATGGGATTGCATGAACATCTGAAGCCAGAAGACTTGTGTGATTCAGATTATAAAAGATGACTTTTTGTTAACTCGTGTCCTAGCAGGGAGGAATTGTTTCTGAAAAGAATGACAGTGTCTGGGTTCAGACTTCAGCTCCGACACTCACTAGCTGATTAACCTTGGGGATATTAGCTAGATTGTATCGCCTCATGCTTGAAGGTCAGCCAATATAGGAAGGTAAAAGGGCTTTTGAAAAGTGATATTTATTTGATTATAACAGCAAAATTAAAATGCTTATTGTGTAAAATGTACTCATGCAAAAAGTATATAAAAATAAGCTTAGGGAGCCTGCATGCCTCAGGCGGTAGAATATCTGACTTCGACTCAGGTCATGATCTCATGGTTTGGGAGTTTGAGCCCCACATTGGGCTTGCCGCTCTCAGCACAGAGCCCACTTTGGATCTTCTGTCTCTCCCTGTTCGTTTGAATAAATGAACATTCAAAATAAATAAATAAATAGATTAAATTTTAAAATTCACCTGCGTATTCCCACCACCAGAGAAAAATATGTTTAGATCTTTGCACATTTCCATATCCAACTATTTCTGCATATTACCTTTTGGTAGTTGACTACACTGATATAACTCTGCATCCTGCCTGTTTCATTTGACATTATTGCGTAAATATTTTGCAGAACAGAATTTTCGAATAAATATTGGGTAAAAGTGTTTTCAGAAAGAAAAACGTTTTAATGACATACTTTCCATTTTGTATATAATTTGTTATAGGATGAACATAATATTTAATCTTCTGGAGGGCATTTAGCTAGATAAGAGACATTTAAGTCATGGAGGGCAGGAAGGTAAACAAAAGGCAGTTTAAAGTTTTAAAGCAGAATATAGTATTTTTAAAGTTTAATTTGAACGTCAACATAATGTCCCTTCTGTTTTTTTTTAAGGTTAAAAAACAATGCAAATGAACAGGTATAACAACCTTACTGGCTTTTTCCAATGATGCCCGAATCAGCCGGCTTCCCATCTAACAGTTAGAAAGGAGCTCCCAGGAGCTGTACCAACATGGAAGACATTAGCTGAAGGAGGCGGGGCAAGAAGATTTTTCCAGCAAAGAGTGTATTGTTTCAGGCAAAGCTACCTTCCTTTGGGAGAAGGCAGGGATCTATCAGGCAGATTCCCTGACTAGTGTTGACCAGGTAATTCTAGATTGACTGGTTGACCATTACACTTCTCCAGAGAGTCTGAAAGTGCAATTAGGCTGGTATTAAGTTTTGGATGGCTGACTTGGGGCTTAGCACAAGTGAGTTCATTTTGAGCCTGTTCTCGCTCTCTTTTTAATGTTTTAAATTTTGTTTGTTTATTTTTGAGAGACAGAGAGAAAAAGCATGAGTGGGGGAGGGGCAGAGAGAGGAAGATTCAGAATATGAAGCAGGCTGCAGGCTCTGAGCTGTCAGCACAGAGTCTGATGCAGGGCTTGAACTCACAACCACAAGATCATGACTTGAGCTGAAGTTGGACGTTTCACCAACTGAGCCACCCATGTGCCCAGACTGTTTTGTCTTTTTTAATAGCTTATAAGTTAATTTGCTTAAAACTACAACACTCAGAGATAATGGATGTTGTCATTGTGGAGAGAAAGACTTAGTAACAAAAATCAATTCGTGAGCCTGTCATAAACACTAGTTTCTGTATGAAATACATACATACACTTGTTCTGTATGTATGAACAGAATTACAATGAAATAATTGTAAGAGGGGCGCCTGGTGGCTCAGTCGGCTAAGCGTCTGACTTTGGCTCAGGTCATGATCTTGCAGTTCGTGGGTTCGAGCCCTGCATCAGACTCTGTGCCGACAGCTCAGAGCCTGGAGTCTGTTTTGATTCTGTGTCTCCCTCTTTCTTTGCTCCTCCCCAGCTTGTGCTCTGTCTCTCTCTCAAAAATAAATAAACATTAAAAAAAAAAAAAGAATTGTGAGTTACCAATGATAATCTGATGCAATTGTTCAGTTGCTTGGGCAAAGAATTAGGTGGCATACCTTGGAAAGAAGGAAGAGAGGTGGTCATGGGAAGGTTTCAGGAAGAGTTTAATAGGTTTTCAAAGCTGGGTTTTGAAGGATGGGACACGATTGAAATAAGTCTGTAATGGAGAGCTTTTGGCAATCCTTGGTATATCCCATTCATGCATCGTTGAAAGAAGCCAGTAAGATTGTTAAATCTATTTAGTTGCACCCTGTTTTTATATTGGTTTTTGTGATTATTTTAATACAACAGATATAAATCCATACTGCCAAACACATACATTTTCTAGAAGCTTGCAGTGGACACCGTGTGCTTCTAAGGAAGGAAAGCGCCAAGCAGCTAAGACTCGTGATTATGCAATGCATAGCCCTGAAGGAATGCAGGAAAGGGTTGCTTTTCCTTACGATTGGCTGGGAGGAAGAGGCGGAGGAAACGAGAGGAGAGAGCAATGAAGTAAAAATGTTAGACCATTCTTTTTGTTAAATATTAGAGATGTTACTGAGAGTTTGACTTGGCTCATTCAAGTGTGCTTTATATCCAATTCTTATTTTTTTAAATGTTTGTTTATTTTTGAGAGACACAGAGCACAAGCAGGGAGGGGCAGAGAGAGAGGGGAGAGAGAGGGAAACACAGAATCCAGAGCAGGCTCCAGGCTCTGAGCTGTCAGCACAGAGCCTGACATGGGACTCGAACTCATGGACCATGAGATCATGACCTGAGCTGAAGTTGGACCCTTAATCGGCTGAGCCACCCAGGTGCCCCTATATCCAATTATTACAATTTACTTCTCTGGCTCTAAGCTTTTGTTGTATTTAAAAAGAAATGAATTCACCCTTATGAAAATAATTTTGAGAACATCAAAATGAAAATGGGAAAATTGGAGATGATTGACTTGTGTTGGATAGAAACTTGATTCAGGAGTTAAATTGGCTTAATGACAGTTACCTGAGAAACGAGTTCCTTGACTAAGAGTCTCCAGTGCTGATTTAAATCTAATTAATGTTTGTATGTTTGTAATCAAAACATTTGCTGCACTGAAACTGTGGGGTCAAATTCTGGGGTCAAAATCCCTTATTCCCTGATAGGCCCATTTTATGCAGAAATGTATCATGAACCCCATGTCTGTAAAGTGCAAGAGTTAATTAATCTGGAAGTTAAAGGCCCATTTAAACCGTTCTTAATTTCAAAGCCCTTGATTTGGAAAAATGATCACTTTTGGACTGCAGCTTTTACTATCTCAATTAAGACTATAAATGTTAGAGAAGAAATAGTTATTTCAGTTTCTCTTTCAGAAAGAGTTGCAGAGTCCTTGCCTGAGTCAGGACAATTTTTGAATTAGTGTCATCTGAATTAACACCTTTCAACTGGAAACAGTTCTCTCTAAAATACTTGTTTGTTCTGAGGCTTGCTTTCTTTAAAAAAAAAAAAATTATATTTGATTGCAAATGAGGTTAATGTTAGTCAAAGCTGACTCTCTTTTGATCCCTAAATTCAGTAACCGGGTCCACAGTTACAGTCTGTGTGGCCTTAAACAAATGACTTAATCTCTCTAATCTTGTTTCCTCAACCATAAATGGGAGCAATAACACTCACACCACGGGATTATTGCAAGGATTAAGTGAGAGAAAGGCTTTAAATACCCAGGCTTAAAGTAGATGATCAGTAAATTGTAGTTTTTACTAAGACCACTATTATTAATACATCGCTCGTTTTCTTTGCTCACAATGTAATCACTCAAGCTGTTTGGTTTGAATGATTTGTCCCCAGTTAGGTTGCAAATTTTCCAGGACAAGGGCTAGGTTCTATGCCATTATTAGTTCCTTTCATCCCTCTGTATCAGTCATCTGAGCCCTAGCCAGAAACAGCTGGCTCACTCCGACTGGGTGTCTGAGGTGTGCAGAATGAAGGGGTTATTTACGGAAAAGTGGGCACAGTCAGGGAGACCCGTAGGGATGAAGAAGCACACTGACTAGTGACAACAGGGAGCCTTTAGCTCCGTGGCTTAAGAAGCAGGGGAGAGGGTCACCCAGGAAGAGCTATGGCTTTAGGTAGAGAAGTGCCAAACTACCACGGACAGGAAGGGGGTCAGTAGAATCAATACTCCAACCTCTCTCTCATCCCACCCTATGACCTCCTGTTGATGCCTCTCATTTGATGAGCTCAAGAGGAAGCTAGAAGACAAGGAAGCTGATTAAGAAAGTCCACAGAAATCAACATCCCTAAACCTAAAGCAGAGAAGAGAAAGGCAGAACATGGATCTGAGAAGTAAGTTGAGAGTGAGCAACAGAACTTTCCCAACCCAGTCAATTACTATAGCTGCTTTACATCTAATAGGCGCCCATAAATGTCTGTGCAAGGAAAGGAATTGAAACTGATTGAACACAATTCATAACATGTTGACAGTCCATCTTTAAACATAGATTGAGAAAAACTCTTCCTAATAGCATAGTAGTTTGGAGGTAAGGTTTGGGATCAGACCTACCCCAGTTTGAGTCATGCTCTCATTCCTTCCTAACTGTGATCAAGGGCACTTATGAAATGATGTGGCCTCAGTTTCTTCTTAGAGAAAGGGACATGAGCTTAATAGCTACGTTAAGGCCACTTTTGAGGGAATGAGATGATGCATATAGTATGCCCAGCACAGAAAGAAATGCTGAAGAAATGTTATCAAATGAACTCTCAGTATTAGTGGGTCTCAACTGGGGGCAGTTTGGCCCCTCAGAGAAAAGTCTGAAACATCAGGAGACATTTTTGGTTGTAACAAATGTGAAGGTGCTATTGGCATCTAGTGGGCAGAAGCCTGTCCTACTATGCCCAGGACAGCCCTCCATGGCACAGAACTACCTGACCCAAAATGCCAGTAGTATCAAGGCTGAGAAACCCTGGCCTAGAATGTTCTCATCTCTCCATCTCATCCTTGGGCTGCATATTATTTGATACTGGTTCTTAAGGTCCCTGATTATTGTTCCATTCTTTACTCAATAAGTTTGAGATTTCTCTCCTCCCCTCTTCCATAAAAAATGGGGCGATATTATGTATGTAACATGTCAACACTCCGTGACTTTGTCTCTCTGCAGTGCTAACTGAATAAATAAATACACAAAAAAGAAGATCAGGGTGATAGGCTGTAATCCAAATACAACTACCCAGTATTAAAGCACTTATGTCAAATACATGTTATAGATTTGTAAGGCAGCAACGATACAGAGCTATTTCTAGGGGCGTTTCAAATCACCAGGGAGCAATGTGTGGAACACGTTCTTTCTGCAGCTGCCACCTCTGGTGAGGCTCTTTCCTATAGAAAACAAAAGCCACAAACTCATGAAACTAATGAATGTGAAATAGGTCAGTGGAATTAAACATGAATTTAATTGAGGACTGCCCTTACATACAGTTTGACTGTGTTTTTTTCTCTCCCATTATCACTTTTCCCTGCCCCTCACCTCAGTGCCAGTCTACCCAGAGTTCGTTGCCCCTGGCAACAGTAGACTTGCCTCTTGAGAAAGTTGAGGTTATTAAAACACAATGCCCCTTCACCTCAAGATGGTTCTGGAACTTTTCTATTTGTTTCATTTCCTCCAACCTCAAAGGAAGGGTGATACTCCCAGCTCTCCAGTTCATTAATTCATGATTGAGTTTTTCCTCCAGTCCTTAGCTAAGCAGAACAAGCATAACAGTTCCTATTCGCATATAGTCTGGTTGGGGGCGGGGGTGGAATAGGGACATTCATCAAGTAAGCAAACAAATTATAAGGGCTGATTGTGACCAGAGGTGTGAAAGTGGTAAGAACCATGATGGAACACAAAACTTGAGTCCTCCTTATACTATCTGATCAAAGATAGTCTCTTTGAGGAGGGGATATTTAATGCAAGGCAAGCTGGAGTGAAGGGGCTTTCCATTTGCAAGGCAAGGGAAGGACGCTGAAGTAAAAGGACTAGCATGTGCAAAGGCCCCCAGACAGGAAAAATCGGGTATGTTCAGGGGATAAACATTGACAAGTGAGGCTTCACTAGCGAGAGTGTGTGGAATAAGATGTCCTGAATAAGAGAGTGGGCTCAATGGAGAGCTTGAAGTTATTCTAAAAGCAGTGAGAAAATGCGTATATTTTATGCTGGGCAGGGACTTGATGTTTGTTCCTATTTAATGTACATTTTCTGTGGGCAGAGAGCATGTTATAGATGGTAACTTGTTTAATACTCACATTCACCTTGTGAACTAAGAACTATTATTATGCCCAAATTTACAGATGAGAAAACAGATGCACAGTGAGCTTAAGAAACCCCAGGTCACGTAGCTGTTAGCGTTTCTCAACTTGACCACCATTGGCCCGGGTTGGGGCTGAGAGGAGAGGGGCAAGTGTGTTGACTGTAGGATGTTTGGCAGTCACCACGCCTTCTACCCACCAGAGGCTGGCTGCAACCTCCTCTCTCCCACCAGATGTAACAACCCAAACCACGCTCTGACAAATATCCGACACAGTCAGATGTCCCTTATGGGGCAAAGGGGAGCAAATCATTCCCTGGTTGAGAACCCCTGCTTTATAGAAAAAGAGAAAAATTAAAACACTTCAAATCCCGTTACCCAGTAATGACTGTGCTGCTAACTTCCAGGCTCTTTTCTGGGCTCTCTCCACAAAGATCAACCACCTCAGAGTAATGGTTTCCTTCCTCCCCAGCTAGTGGGTACTTGAACTTCATGGCTATACCCATTCATGAATCACCCGCCGAGAGCAGTGAATGCAGAGTTTTGTGGTTCAGCTTTCCTGAGCATTGCAACAGGTCTTCTAGGTGGAAGAGTAGAAATGTAGGAGTCGAGGCAGGTTATGGCGGAGGCCAGCATTCTCTGCCTTCTAGCCCTCTCCATCTAGGAGGATTCTCTTCGCTCCTCTCAGAAGCCCACTCAGCACTACCAGTGACCCTGAGGCAGTACTACCTCTGAGTCAGAACTAGTGCCTCTTAGCAGTGTAGACTGTGGATGGTGATGACCTAGCTGGGACACAGAAGAGTGCATCCTTTGCCTGGGTCAGCGCTGTGGCCCACAGGATGGTGGGAAAGGAAGGATGGCTGTGACTGACTTTTAGCAATAATGATATACCATAGTGAGCTAGCTTCAGATTGATTCCAAAAGTGAGAGGGTGCCTAACATGAGTGTCACATAATAGGTGGCCATAAATATTGGTTTGTTTTATTAATTCATTCAACTTCTGGGTTGTATTGAGTATTTTGAGTCCTTTTCATTCCACCCAAGGTCTCTAACTGTATAACCATCAAAGAATAGCAGCCAAGGACGTACTGATTAACTCATTGAAAATGCATTGGGTGTTTGTCATGGGCTAGGCTCTACCTTCTCTGTCCTCATGGAGTTTCAGGTGTTGATAAGAGAGAGAAGCCAATCAAGGAATCACATGAATAAACGTCAAGTGACAGATCTGACCACCACTTGGAAGGGAAAGGTGCTCGGTGCCTCAAGGGTGATTGGGAAAGTTTGACCTAGTCTTGGAGTGAGGAGAGTGGAAAGCTGCTCAGTAGATATGAAGGCTGATCAGGGATATGAAGAGTGAATAGACATACATTAGGTGAGACAAGTAAAGAAAGAACATGGGCCCAAGCTCAGCAGACAGGCTGACTTTATCTCAAGAAGCTCAGGGTTGTATGTTATGACAGGTGTTTGTATGTGAGCACAAGTGTACACATGTGCTTTAATTTGTCATCACTGGCTGCCGCCTGTGCTGGGTAATACTAGGTTATATTCAGAATTCAGATGTCCTGTCAGAATTCAGATGTCCTGTCATTGAATCATGTTTAATTTCCACTGGTATGTGTATTATTTGCTTATACAGAATAGACTTTTCCTATTTACCTCAGCTTTGGAGGGTAAATTTGCCAATTTATATCTTTGTCTTCATGAAATCCTCACTCGACAGAAAGTCATGTTAACACAAGTGAAGTGTCGTGTGAAGGTGATGCCTTCGGGATTGTCCAACAAAACAAATAACTATAAAGAGGGAAAAATCAGGATCCAGGACACTGTAGTTAGGCTAGATGATCAAACCTGGAAGTAATAGGACATTGTGAGAAGAACATTAATTTTGAGGTCAGAACCATCCAGATTCAAATCTTAGCTTCACTTCCCTTATAATGCTGAACAAAGTCCTTCATTCTCCTAAGCCTGCTTTCTTATCTATAACATGGAGTAATTACATTGACTTCCTAGGATCAATGTGAAGAGTCAAGATGACTTATGAAAAACTCCTGGCACATGATTCCAGTTAAATAAATGGTTGTTAGCATTATCACGATTAATATGATGAAGTTGGAACTCCTGGATTTTAAACATCAAGCCACAGCTTTCATTTAGAGCTTCCCGGTGTCCATAGCAAAACAGGCAATTTATATGACTGATTGTGTTAATAAAGTAAAAGCATACAAATTCCTTGAGCAAGACAAGATCATCTGGGCAGTTAGGCATGAAAAAATGTTTTCCCTGGGTCTTCATTGAGACCTCACTGAGCAGTACAGAAGAAAATATCTTTAATAACTTCGTCCCCATGGCAAACAAATATAAATTCAGTGCATTTAATTCTTCTTTAACCATTCAGAGTAAGCAGACGTCATAAGCCAAAAAGCAGGTGTCGGCAGAGATTATTTTTAATTCAGCCTTATATCTGCCCAAAAATTCTTGCATCAGTAATGTGTATGAAATATATCATTTATTCTTTTTTTTTTTAATTTTATAGGCACTCTTTCAAGTAGTGTTCATGTTCTCAGTTAAACTTCTCTTACCTCATAAGTCTTTGAGGTATGTGTTATAATGCCATTTTATGGATGAGGTCATTGAAGTTCACAGTCCAAGGTTAGTAACCTTGAGACTGAGGACATGAACCAAGGTCCTTTTAAATCATTTGATTCCATGCTTCTCCCCTAGCCTACCATCTTAAATATAGCAAGGTTATGTGTTCCTCTCACACTGAAAAAGAGGGCTTTATAGAAAAATAGAAAAAAGAGGAATTAAATTGGGGGCTCTAGGTCTAACATAGTTTTATTACTGAGACATCAAGGAAGAATGTTTTGTAAATGAGTTTTCTGGGAGCGATGTTTTAATCTTTTTGTTGTTCTGGCTTATTCCAAATCATTTAACTAAAATGACATAGATAAAAAAGATATTAAGAAACACATTCAACAAGATCATAGCAGTGCAATATATATACCAAATTGCACACTGGCTGGGTGTTGAACTCCGTGCCTTCAAAACATCACAAATAAATGGACTTGTTTATATTAATGAGGAAAACACAAATCTGCAATTTGTAACCTAAATGTAGTGCTGTATAATCAATCGGGTTAACTCATGTCCAGCAAACGCACACACACTTAACTGACATTTTAAATGTCCCCGCAGTTGGGGTGCCTGGGTGGCTCAGTTAGTTGGATATCTGATTCTTAACCTTAGCCCGGGTCTTGATCTCAGGGTCATGAGTTCAGGTTCCGTGCTGTTCGTGAAGCCTACTTAAAAAAAGAAAAGAAAATACCTTCCCAGTTGCTTTAATTTTTGCTTTTGTACATGATTCTGAGGGGGTATACTAAATTAGTCATAGTACACATATTGAAGTAAGTGATTAGTGCCTTCAAAGGAGGTGGTACCCTGAATCTTACAAGGAGGTTCACTTAGGACAAGGATACTAATATTTGTTTTCATTAGTATGAAAATATGTAATTACTCCATGTTAACATTTTTACAATGAAACAATGTAATTACTCCATATTAACATTTTTGTCACTGAAAAGATGATGATGATGATGATGATGATGATGAGTATCAAGAACTGTGAAGGATCTGAGATTTTTTCTCTGCCTGAGAGATAACACGTTAACCTACCAGAGATTTGTAGATGCTGGCCAATGACACAAAATTCCAGTGTCAACGATGAAAGACTTTGCTACTCGTGGCACAGCAGGGGGCAGAGGATTCCTGTTCACACTGGTTCCCCATGTTTTTCAAGTATGATGGCGGTGACATGGAGGAGGCCAGGTCGGTACTGCATATTCAGTAGGCCTGTGTTCCAGCTGAGGAGCCCCAAGTTTCAGAAACCCCAATCTTGTAAGGTGTTGCCAGCAAACCTCCCCAGTCTCTGTTCTGGTGGTAGATGGGATCTTTATTATCCTGATCAGGAAAAAAAATCTTCCTTTCACCCTGCAGAGAAACACTATCTCTCTTCCAAAGTATAAACATCCTCCCAAGAGTACCAGGAAAAAAAGTGATCACAAAAATCATAAACACCTTGGAGAATCGCTTCCCAACAGTGGTGATGATGGGGTAGCAGCGGTGGTGGTGAATATATATTCATCTCCCATTTCCCATTGGGCTGAGCCCTTTATACACATAGTCTCATCTCATTTTCATTAAAATCCTAGAAGTCAATAGTCTTATCCACATTTATACCTAAATGTAGTAGAGATTCAAAGAGGTTCAGCAACCTTTCCAGGTCACATGTGCAGAAAATGGCAGAGCCCACACTTGAATGAACGTCTGTTTGACTCCTGAATCTGTGCCCTTAACCCTAACATGATCTTGCTGCTCTACAATAAACACTTACACCTAAATATTTGCCATGGTAGAAACAAGTTGCTGTATGAAAATAGATAGAAGTCATCTTTTTTCTTACCAAGATGTCAAAGGTGACTGTTTCACTCTTGAAAAGTTCACTCATGGTGAACTTACTGGGAGAGTAGGTGACTGAGTGTAGACTTGAAGCTAAGCAGTCTGTCTTCAGAGTTGGAGCATTTCCCCACCAGGCTATATAGCCAGCACTGGACATATGAATCTTCCATCACAAAAGCCAGAGTCCTGGGTTAACTCTGGGCAACTACCCCCCTTATTTGGCACGTCAACCTTTTACTTAAGAAATGCATAGCCCCTCAAAGCATGGGGGTAAAGTGTGGTCAGCAATGATGTGAAACGCTGCTGTTCTCCCAGAGAACATGGGCAATTTGAAATATATGACCCATGTGGGCTGTCCAGAGATGGACGATTGAAACAGAACGATGGAAAATAAATAGCCAAGTTGGATAAGCAATTCCATAGGATAACATCAGCAGTGGCTTGTGAGGTTAGTGCCAAAATACCTTCTGATGTCCAGAAAGACTCAGTGGATTCTCTGACAGCCCCTGGGAGATTCTGATACTTTAAGAGCCAGGGCAGGTCATTCATTTAACAAATTCCTAAGGAATATCTACTATGTGTGAGATTTTTGTTAGTATTCTGGTATAAATACTGACAAGCCAGCCTGTTATTAGATTGTGAAGTGATTAGAATACAATGGACAAATATAGGGAAAAGCCTAATGGAAAATGTAATGAAGAATATAGGAAAACGTAGCTAACTTATTCCAGGGACATTATGGGGAGCTTCCAATGGGTAACACTTGGACTGAGCTTTACAAAAAAGAATAGAAATTTGTTAGTCCTGTTTATGTCATTCATTTAACTCATCTAAGTGAGGAATGTTTAATTTACTTAACACTTATGTGCATATTGTCTACCTTCCCTGTATTCATAGTCCCTAGAATAGTGCCAAAAATGCAGCAGGTACTCGGTATTTATAGAATGCATGAATGTTTGCTATGAAGTTTTGCTTGTATTCTTCATAATGGTGTTAAAAAAATACATATGCACATTTTGCAGTCCTAAAAGAGTCTTTTGTTACAAGTAACTTTTAGGAAACCTTTTAAATTTTGGGGTGCCTGGGTGGCTCAGTCGGTTAAGCGTCCAACTTCAGCTCAGGTCATGATCTCAGAGTCCATGGGTTCGAGCCCCGTGTCAGGCTCTAGGCTAACAGCTCAGAGCCTAGAGCCTGCTTTAGATTCTGTGTCTCCCTCTTTCTCTCTGACCCTCCCCTGCTCACTCTCTGTCTCTCTCTCTCAAAATAAATAAAGATGTAAAAAAAATTTTAAAAAAAGGAAACCTTTTAAATTTGCTTTTACATCAGTATCTTATATACAAGACAGGAGAAAAGGGAAATGAGAGTTGATTGACTGATTGACTCATTATTCAGTGTGTTTCGAGAATCTCTTACATGCAAAGTGTTGGATGTTGAGTGGCCATGTAGAAGCCATATTGGCCCCTATCCCTGAGAAAATCTGACATAGCCATGAGGCACAGTTTGCAGGCATGTTGTATAAGAAAGAACAACCTGGAAAATAAAAAAAAGTATGGCGGCATACCTGAGGAATAAAAAGGATGGAGTTAAAGGTCATTTCTTGGGACATGCCCTGTAGAACAGCTCACTACCTCCAATTTTGATTTTGTGAGAAGAAAACTTTTGGGTTGGATAATACAGATTAACTCTGTACATAATTAATCTCCCTAGACTGTTTCGCACTCTCACTTCCTTTTTTTCTTAGAACAAAGGAAAAATTATGCAATTGGGGAAATTGTAAATATAAACATGCTTACAGACTCAAAAAATTGATGAGTTCAACTTAGAAATAGGCCAGGATTTATTTCATTAGTAGGTGATTACTAAATACTAAGCGAATGGAAACTAGTGTTGTCTCAGCAATGGTTTGTTTGTTCAAAGAATTTCCATCACACATCTTTTGATTCCAACATTCCCTTCATTTCTTCAAATTTTATTTTTTTTCTCTGCAGCACAGAAGCATATGAGTTTATTAAGTAGTCTAGCTTATTCTCAAAATATGCTGATCCTGAGTGGTTATAAAATATTTATGCAGGCCATTTAAGTTGAATCAGAAATGGTTTCCAATCAGAGTGAAATCATCTTTTAGTTTAAGCAAATGATGCCAGTATCAAAAAAGTGTTGCAATTACGCCCATACCCAGACTCTGTCTGCTACATGACTGCTGCAGAACAGATTTTAATGGCTTTTGAACACAGCTTTTGTCTTCTTATGTAACTCCTTCTTTGACTTCATCACCCCTCTCAACTTGACCAAGTGCAGATTGCTGCTCTTCACGAGCTCAAGGAAAGGAAGCTTTAAGGTTGCTTTTTAAAACCCAAAGAATGTAATACCTTCCCTCTAGATTTACTCTCCTGAATAAAATGTTTAGTAGCTCCCCGTTGCTTACAGGATCAAGTTCAAGTTCATGACCATCCATGGTTGGGCCCATGCCATTCTTCTTCACACTTAACCATCTAATTCTGAACCAGTTAGAGTTTCCCCACCATCACAATTTCTGTACCATTGTTGATACTGTTCCCTCTACCTGGAATACATTTCTGTACTTGACTTTCTCCCACTTGCTTTGCAAAAAATCAGCTCCTCCTTCATGTCCTGCAGGAAGTGGAACTCCCACTCCCACCCACTACACACGTTTGGCTAAGAATCCTGTGTACTCATTAATACCAATGGTAGAGGGAATCTTCTGTTGAAATCATCTACCTCGCCCAATAGGCTAAAACTTCCATAGGGGCCAAAATGTGTTTTATTTATCTTTGTGCCCCAGGTCTGGAAATTTGTGGGGACTCAATAAACATTTGTTGAATGAATAAATCAATACATGAGGACCCATGAGGAAAAGCATGAAATGGGAAATTTCCTCACTAGTCAGGAAAGATCTTAAAAATACAATTCTAGGAAGGGAGGAAGACAGGTCTGAGAGATACAGCTAATGCAGAGAGGGGCACATTTATATATTTGTTGAATCATTGTTTATTGAGCACCCATGTGCTAATATAGGAGGTACAGTGATGAACAAGATAAATAAAGACCCTACTTCACAGAACTTCTAAGACATATACTTAGATTATTTAAAAAAAACAACAAGGACGCCTGGGTGGCTTAGTGGGTTAAGCATCTGACTTCAGCTCAGGTCATGTTCTCAGGGTCTGTGAGTTCGAGATCCATATAGGACTCTGTGTGGACAGCTCAGAGCCTGGAGCCTGTTTCCAATTCTGTGTCTCTAGCTTTCTCTCTCTCTCAAAAATAAATATTAAAAAGAAAGTTAAGTGCTATGAGGAAATAAAGTGAAGGGAATGAAAGGGTGGTAGGGAGAGAGGCTGATATCAGATGGGCAGAGCAGGCCTCTTCAAGAAGATGTTGGAGATGGCACCCAAAGGATAGGAAGGAGAGCTAGCCTTCCCAAGAGCTGGTGAGAGGGTATTCTAATGTGTGCAAAGGCCCTGCGGTGGAACAAAGTCCAAGATTTTGAGGGAAAGAAGTCCTGTCTTCATATGTAAGTCAGGTTGGCACATTGGAGGGCCTGAGGTCAGAAGGGAGATGGTCCATGAAAGTAAGGGTGGCTTGTTGGTAACAGAGATAGAAGACCCAGGAGCTCCCAGAGAAAGGACCCCTTCTGGCCCATGGGCATTTGGCAGGGAGACAAGAACTTGAAGGAGAGCCCCCCAAAGGGGCTAATTACCAGCTCCCACATTTTATAAACTGATGTGCGAAAGAGGAAGAGAGAAATTAGATTTTGGAAAATTCTTCATCTAAACTACAGAGGCCAGAACATTGATTAGGAAGGGCTCTTACATGCTTTACCACTGTGCCCCTGCCTTGTGAACACAAACCACAGACTTTCTAGGCCACAAAAATATACCAGCAGGGACCTCTGTTCCCTAGGAAGTGGCAGGTAATGGCCTAAGGGACATTAGCAATGGTTTCTTCTCAATTTTTCATTACTGTCCAGCATAAGTGCAGTAACAATAAAAACTAATGGCTTCAATTACTTATGCCACTGACCGTGCCACGCAACTCATAGCACAATGGTTAATGCATGTTCTCTGGAGATAGACTCACTGAGTTCAAATCCTACCTCCTGCACTTACGAGCTTTGTGGCTTTTGGCAAGTTACCAAGTATGTGTGACTTTGTCTCCTCATTTTTAACATGGGAGGAGGGGGAGATAATGGTGCTCTCCAGGGGGCCGGTGTGAGGAGTAATTAGGCAATATATGACAAGTGCTTAGCACAGTAGTTCCACACGTGCTGCTGTAAAAGCAAGCTTCTATCACTGACTTACTTATCACAACTACCTACCAGGTGGGTATATTGCTGTCCCCATTCCAGATATGGGAAAATGTTAGAGGCTTTATGTAACCTGCCAGGGTCTCCTAACTACTCAGTAGAAGAGCTGGGATTTGAACCCAGAGTGATTGCAGAGCCCAGGGTCTTAATCATGGCTTTGTCATACTTTTTTTTTTTTTAATGTTTTATTTATTTCTAGGAGAGAGAGACAGCGTGAGCAGGGGAGGGTCAGAGAGAGAGGGAGTCACAGACTCTGAAACAGGCTCCAGGCTCTGAGCTGGTAGTCAGCACAGAGCCCGATGCGGGGCTCGAACCCACGAACGCGAGATCATGACCTAAGCGAAAGTCGGACGCTTAACCGACTAAGCCACCCAGGTGCCCCGGCTTTGTCATACTTTTTATTTTAACTAGTTATCATCTGGGTTGCAAACTAACCCATTTATTCATACATTCATTTTGGCAGGTCTAGATTGTGAGTATGGTTTTCAGGGCTTTAAGAAAAAGGGGGCATAAGTGTGCTGGCCACCTAAGAGTCGTGGCTTATACTCAGACTTCGGCTTGCTGGGGTTGCTGAGAGTGCTCACAGGCTCATTCACCAAGTTAGCTGTTCATTGGCGCTCCCGCTTTTCAAAGGCATTTCCAGTGTTAGCTACACTTTATAATTCCTAATAGTGATTCTGAGAAACAAAATTATCACACATGCACACACATATTCGTGTACATGCATGTACACACACACACACATGCCTTTGTGCTCAGGGTGGTTTTAGTTTTAATTTTCTCTGCAAATTGTAAATCCTTGAATATATCTGTTGAAATTTTCTAAAAACAAGATTAACTACCCTCAGAATAACACCATCCCTAATCCACGTGACACGACCAAGTTTTCTGCAGCTGGGGTCAGGATGAGAAAGGGAAGGGACCCCGGTAACAATACTCTGCCTGTCTGAAGATCGATGTTCTGGGCCGGCAAATGAGAAAGAATGCTTAATGGCGTGGTCTGCTGCATATACTAGCTCAAATGCGGAATTTTTTCTCTAATCTATTCCATAATTTAAAAAAAAATTTTTTAACATTTATTCACTTTTTGAGAGACATAGAGTATGAGTGGGAGAGGGGCAGAGAGAGGAGGAGACACAAAATCCCAAGCAGGCTCTGAGCTGTCAGCACAAAGCCCAACATGGGGCTCCAACTCACCAACCATGAGATTATGACCTGAGCCAAAGTAAGACGCTTAACCGACTGAGCCACCCAGGTGCCCTACTTCCATAATTTTTAAATCAGCTCATGGATAAGTTTGGTCAGCAGCACCACTGAAATTGATTCCATGCAACGTCTGCCTGGCTCATTCAGTGGAGCGTGTGACTCTTGATCTCAGGGTCGTGAGTTCAAGCCCCATGTTGTATGTGGAGATTACTTTGATAAATAAATAAAAATAAACTTTAAAAAATCTGACTCTGTAGAATTCAGGTCTCTGTTAGATGCCTTCTGAGAAGATTCAGTTACAGGGAACCCAAAAGGAGCCTGTTTCATACAGATAATGGTTTTACTTTTAACAGCCGCATTGACTCCCCACCGAGAGACCACAGAGGAAAGCTACCAGCGTCATAATCTGCACCATGTACAGTGTGGTGTGTTAGGTTTCACTAGAATCGTAAATGCTTGTTGTCCCTGGCACTCACAAGTTCTTGCAACATTTGGTTTAACAACTGAGCAAAGTGGGGTCAGAACTAATTTGTTAAAAAAAAAAAAAAAAAAAAAAAAAGACATTCAAACACTCCCTGGACAGATAAGCTTTAGGCATTTTTAAAAAATATTTTATTTATTTCTGAGAGAGACAGCATGAGCAGGGGAGGGTCAGAGAGAGAAGGAGACACAGAATCTGAAGCAGGCTCCAGGCTTTGAGCCAACTGTCAGCCAGAGCCCAACATGGGGCTGGAACCCATGAACCTCGAGATCATGACCTGAGCCGAGGTCGGACACCCAACCGACTGAGGCACCCAGGCGCCCCTAGGCATTTTTTCTAAAGTCACTTGGCTATTGAGTTATTTTCTTAATGTTTATTTTATTTATTTTTAAAATATTATTTATTGTCCAACTGGCTTACATACAACACTCGGTACTCATCCTGAGTTAGTTCTTAAGGTAGATGGATGTTTTATTTTATTTACCTCTAGTGTCTTTCTAGATTATATTTACTGAGCTGCCAAGCACCTGACACTCTCCTGAGTCCTTAAAAATATCATCTCATATAATTTATAGACAGCCATGTGAGGTTGTTGGGTTGCTCTTATTCCCATTTTACAGGTAAAGAGACCAAGTCACAGGAAAAATTTACTAGTAGGTGGTAGAGCTAGGTTTCCAATCCAGGTAGTTGGGTTCCAGAATTCATGCTTTAAATCTCTGTAAATATTGCCTCCCTAAATTAAGTCATCAGTTAATGTTTGTTAAATAAACAAATCACCATGGGAGCTTTAGCTAGTTCTGTGGCACAGGACATGGTCCTTAAACAGTGAACAGTATACTTACTATTCACCATAGTTATGATATTTCATTTAATGAAAAATATATGCACAGAGGATCTACTTCTTTGTATTTGCTGAACCTGGAAAGAGTGGTATTCCTGGAGAATGAAGCCCCATGAGAAGCCACGGTGTCTTTTCAACATGGCCTATAGTTTACACTCCCATCTACTGCGAGGATTTGTCTAAAGAACTGGTTGAAGAGTGTGAATGTCCCATAGCTGCATCTTAAGGGCCTTGATAATTAAGAACAAAAATGACCATTTATTGAGCACTTGCTATGTGCCAGAAAAGTGCTAATAAGCACTTAATGTGCATTGTATCATTTAATCTTTACAAAGATTTAGAGGATGGAGAAACTTCTCAGAGAAGTCAGTTGAATTGCCCTTTTAGAAAGGGGTATTCGGAGAACAGTTCGATCCAAAGCTCCTGCTCTTACCTGCCATCCTCTGCCACCTAGTGCCCTTTCTGTTTCCTTCTCTAGTTTCCCACCGGTGCCTAGTCCAGTGCCTGGGGCTGTGGACAGATACTGGCACCTGGTGACGGAAGAATCACTGGGTGCTTGATTGACCTCTGGAATGAAATGGAAATGTGAACTGTTGTCTTTAGAGTAATGCTTCCTATAAGTTAGCCTTCCTATGAATCACCTGGGGGTGCAGGTGCAGATTCTGGTCCACTAGGTTTCAGTAGGGAATGAGACTCTGCATTTCTAATAAGCTCCCAGGCAATGTTGATGCTGCTGGCCTGTGGACTGCACTTTGCATTGCATCGGAAAGCACCAGTGTGAGCTGTCCAGGGTGCTAGCCACAAGCCACATGTAGCTATTCATGAAAACAAAATTAAAATCCAGTTTCTCAGTGACATTAGTCACATTTCAAGTGCTAAAGAGCCACATCTGGCCATTGTCTACGGTGTTAGACAAGCAAACAGAGCATTTTCCTCCTCACAAAAAGTCCTATTGGACCACATTACTATAGAATATTCTATAGCATATTATAATATAGAAAAGTAATATAAAGTTAATATGGAGAAATAATCCACTTCAAGAGACCCGAGTACATTCATATTTCACTGGCCTGAAAAAGTCACTTTTCTCGTTATTTCATAGAATATCCTATCCATATATCAGAAACGTGAATCTTTGATGGGAAATGACAATATCGCATAAAGAATACTGATGAATACATTTCTTTCTTCTCCTTCTCCTTCTCCTTCTCCTTCTCCTTCTCCTTCTCCTTCTCCTTCTTCTCCTTCTTCTTTCTTCTTTCTTCTTTCTTCTTCTTCTTTTTTTACTTAGGATCCAACACCAGTGCTTGAGAAGAAAGAAAAAGGCACTTTTTGTTATTCGTTTTTTAAAAAAAACCACAGGATTGTCACAACTCCAAAAGCACTAGAACTTTATTGAAAATGTTCTAATGACACTTGGAAAACTTATGAGGATGGTCTACAAACCCAGCACCCTCTGGTCCTTTTTTTTTTTTTTTAAACGACTATGACTTTTATCCACACATAGTTCTATCAAGGACTGAACTTTCATGAATGCCTTGGGCTCTAGAGGCCATAGTCATTGCCAACAGAATAAGGAAAATTATTTGATCATGGACAATATCTTTAGAAATCATTTTATCCAAGCCTCCCATTTTGCTGATGGGTAAATGAAGGCTCAAAGAGGAGATACAATTTTCAGTAGATGCTAGTTAGAGCTGATGTTAGGTACACAGTGCTATTTGCTGAATTACTTGAATCTAGTTTTCTTTTTCTTCACTGGATTATCTATGACTGAATGACATAGTGATCACTAAAATATAACCCTTTCACTTCCATTTCTATGCATCCTGTCAAAGATATACACAAAGACATTAGATCTCAGAAACAAATTGCCTGGAATGGAAACAAAGGACTATAAGATTTATACAGTAATTCTTTTCTTTCTTTTTATCAGTGCTAACTGTTCATTATAGAAATTTAAAAAATGCAAAAAGGAATGAAATTTACATCAGCTATAGTGCAGTTACTCAGAGACATTACTATATATTTGGTGATTATGTGACCTTATATTTTGGTGTGTGATTTATAAAAATACACATCACAAAAAATGGGTATCAGATACTCTTTTGCAATATCCTACACATTTTCCTGAATCATTATATAAGATTCTAAATCATTTATAGTGGCTGAAGTAGCATTCCATTGGGTGGTAATATTAAAATTTATTCATGTGACTCACAACTGATCAACAGTAACATGGTTATTTTCTTTTATTTATTATAAACAGCCCTGTGATGAACTGCATTGTAGGAAAAATTAACTTTCTTTAGGGTAAATTCCTAAGAGTGGAACTGCTGAGCAAATGTTTTAAAAGATTTTAGGCTTTCCAGTGCAAATTTTCAAATTCCCTTCCAGAAGCCTTGTACTCTTAAGAGAAAACATAAAAATAAACTTCCTGAGGATTTGGACTGTGGCTACTTTATTCCAGATTCTATCTGCAGAGCCTAGAATAGTATCCTACACATAATAGGCCCTTAAAAATTTATTTGTTTATTAGCCCAAAGCCTGGTTCATAATGATGCTTGATAAATATTAATTATCATCATTACTTTCTTTGACATGTTTTTATCATTTTCATGGCACAGCAATATTTTTGGAAATTTATTGGGAATCATGTCTAAGAATAAACATGAAACTACAACTTCATCCCTTTTGTATCTCATGGAGATTACCTCCTTTGTTGAATATCTGGAACACATTTATTGTGGAACTGTTTTTCTGCCTTTTTTTTTTTTTTTTGCACCAGCGTATTTGTGAAACATTTTCCTGCCTGTCACTTGATGTCTGATTAGGCTCAAAGAAGGCGATCAACTGGGACAAGTTAGTCTGGACAAAATAGTATTGACTTCATGGAAAACAAAGAAAATGATAACAGGGGTGCCATTGCCAGTTTAAGTGCTTTCAAGTGTGTCTGCTGGTTGGACTCACACACTCCTCCTCTTTTCAGAGAAATATAATGGGATTATTTAAAAGATTGGCTTTGGGTTGGAACTTGGCATCTGTTATCCTGGCTCTGTGATTTTGGGCACATTACTTGGTCTCCCCAAGTCTTGATTTCCTCACTTGGTACAGCAGAGCTCACTTCCCAGGTTTGGCAGGAAGAGCCCCTGAGGCAGTGCACATAAAGCTCTTAGCACCAAATCTAGCTTCAGAATGAACATCCAGTAAACGGTGGCCATTGATTCCAGAACTTCATGACCACCAGTGATTGAGAACTGAATGTGTACAGTTTTATGTTCCCATGGTTCTATTTTATGGACCGAACATTTGCTTCCAAATTCTAAGAGATTAGTGCATTAGATTTTGCTGAGCTTACCATTTGGGGGAAGCTTTCAGCAGATTTTATTGAGCCATTTTCCACTTGGAGAAAATAAAACCCAGAGTCGAATAGCAAACGCTTGGGGCATGCCAGAGATCCAGAAGAATGTTGGATCTTCAGAGCATCAGACTACTTCATGATAATCATGTAAATAGTGCTGGTGACGATAATGATCATCACAGTGCTGATAAAAGCTAACATAAGATGAGTATTTATTTTTGTTCAGGAAGTATGCATTTATTCATACTATCTTACTTAATCTGCACAGTAACTACAAAGGTAGGTGATACTGTTCCCAGAAGCTGAGAGTTTATTAATTTGTCCAGGATAACATAGCTGGGAACTGTAGAGCTGTTCTGTCTGGAGCCCAGACCTGTGCTTTAAACCACCACAGTCTGCTCTGTAAAACCAGCCATTCCAAAGTGAGTCCTGTTCTCAGCAGAAGTCTTGAGAAATTATTCTCTCATCAATTGAAATCACTCCCAAATCATGAGGATTGAATAGGTAGCCCAATCAATATTACAACCTGAACTTATTTCCTCTTTGCATCCTATTTAAGATCAGTGAAAAATACCCGATGCCACTAGCCTTTCAAATTTGAAATTCAATAGAATTTACCTTTGAAGGCTTCTTGGAAAAATATCTGAGTGAAATCCAGCTTCCCTTTGTAAGAGGAGATTTATTTTGCCTGTATTCATTAGCTCTCTGGTTGAGCACACAGAGGAGTGAGACAGCAGATTATTCAAATAAACAAGTCAGCTGATTGAAAGGCCACTAATAACCTTGTTATGTAGGAGAGGCCATGTCTGCAGGAAAGTCTCTTTAGCAACAAGTCATGTCATTGAATCAGGAGCTAGAGCAGGGACTACAGTACACATTAAGGGCTTGGCAGAATTTGAAAATGCAGCTGTATGGGTCTTCCAGGTCATTCTTCTAGGTCTTTAAAATACATGAATCTTGTTTGAGTGGACCTGGAGAAATGAGTAATTTTCCATGAGTCACCAGCTTGCAAGGTATATGCACCATAAAGTGCATACTTATCTCAACTTCCTCTTTGTTCAGTTTGTCCTCATCTAAGGAAACCTAGGGAGATGGACACTGTGATGCAGCTGCATAAGCAGAACCCGAGAAGAAGCAGGGGAAAGAATATGTATGGTGAGAAGGGCAGTGCCTTGTCTGATTTCTTCCGAGGGCCTCTTATTTTTCATTTGCAAACTTTGTAAACAAATTATAGGAGCTAACTAGTGAGGAAAGGTATCACATTCTCTGCCCTTCAGTTATTTCGGAGTTGACTGTGCGTGCTACACCCCATGTCATTCAAGTGAGCCTTGAGGGACACCTGACCTAGTTGAGCAGCCGTGCCTTTAATAAAACTGCCAAAATAAGTTATGGGATTTCTTATACAACTGTGATATTCCCTCAAAGACACACTGAAGGTTACTTGAGTTTTATTATTTAGAGCATAACGTGGATGGTTTGACCAGACAGCTCAGTTACTTTGTGGTGATGACTGTGGCGATCATGGTGTTG
Organism: Hyaena hyaena; assembly: GCF_003009895.1. Lineage (NCBI taxonomy): Eukaryota > Metazoa > Chordata > Mammalia > Carnivora > Hyaenidae > Hyaena > Hyaena hyaena. The sequence goes on along the minus strand of NW_024081300.1, from coordinate 39,853 downwards.
AGAGCACCTCACACTTGGGTGTTCCCTCTGTGTGCCGAGGAGGGAACTACAACGTTGTACATTTTCCCCTTTAGTGTTTACAGCAATCCTGATGGAGAGACTATTCCTGTCTATTGTAGAGACAAACTGAGGCTTAGAGAAGCCAAGATTTTGTTCAAAGGCCACATAGCTAGTGGGCAATGGACCCAGAATTCAAATTCAAACTGTCTGATTCCAAAATGAAGACTCTTGAACACTCTATCCATGATCTTCAAAAAAGTTTTTAACACATACCCATCAGTAAAACATTTCAAGGACACTTCCCCTTTGTACTTATTTATTAATAAGTATACTAGTATACTATATACTGTACTATACTAGTATACTATGTACATAATAAAATGTATATATAAGGAATAAATTAAGAAGAATGAACCAAAGGTGAAATAATGTTTGATTTTGTTATGTTTATTAATGGAACAAAAGTATTTTGGATCCCATGAAAAGATTATTAAAATTAATGTTATTTCTTAATTTTTTTAAGTATTTATTTGAGAGAGAGAAAGAGGGGGAGAGAGAAAGAGACAGAGATAGAGGACCTGAAGCAGGCTCTGAGCAGACAGCAGAGAGCCTGATGCAGGGCTGGAACTCTTGAACCACAAGATCATAACCTGAGCTAAAGTCGGTTGGTTAACCCACTGAGCCACCTAGGAGCCCCATGCTTCAATATTTTTGAAAATGTTTGTTCATGTGTTTGGCCTGGTAACTCAACGGCCCAGCTCTGAGTTTTTTCCACTACTTGGTCATACCTGGCAAAGATTCTTCAGAAGAATCTTAGATCCAAGTGAGAAAAATAGCATAACTGACTGCATTTGAAATCCATGGGTGCCTGGGTGGCTCAGTCAGTTAAGTGTACGACTTTGGCTCAGGTCATGATCTCACCGTTCATGAGTTCAAGCCCTGCATCAGGCTCTGTGCTAACAGAGATATCAAGATAACAAGATATCTGTGTTTCAGTTTTGTCCACCAAGTATGCAAAGATTTTTGTTAAAATCCAGTTAGTAAATTGCTGTCTTTTCCAATGCCAGTCTTTTGTTCTTCTACACATGTTGTATCATTGTATTTTTTAAAAACTTTGTTTAAACTATTTTGTTAAAACTTACAAAAACTTGTATTTCAAAACCTCTGAAAACTGATTAATCATGTTTATAAAAATTGTTTCCAATTTTTAAAGAGATTATCTAATAGGTACGTTAAGTATATGGATGCATCCTGACATCACACAATAAAAGAATCATTTCTAAAACAATTTTTTTGCTTTCAAATTGCTCTCTCCATAACATCAGTTTATTTTATTTTGAGAGTTTGTCTTTATATTCTAGATGCTTAGTTTTTCTATGTCTTGCTCACTGTGATGGCTTCAAGGGATCATGAGCTAATTTCTCAAGACTGTGTTTATAAAGCATGGTTTAGTGTTGGTAATGATTGTTTATATATCCAATATTTTTCTTCTAATTTTACATTGGGGAGGGCTGATGGCTTGATAAATTTGAGGAGCTGATCTTTGTTTTTACCTTATAATAAGGCTGCTGAGGAATAAGAATGGCCATTTTTTTCTGCCATTTTTCTACTCATTGTGCTAATAGTGTTGTCATCAACTTAACCACCCCCAAGGGTGGGTTAACCATACACAAGGGTATGCGAGGTGGGAAGCTGGTGGCATCACGCTGCACTCTTTCTCTGGGTTCTGTCCCTTTCGGGGTTGGCCAAAGATCTTCCTCTTAAGAAGCAAGTGAACTGCATTATGAACTGAAGATCTGTAAGAAAGCTACCTTGCTCTCAACCCAAGAAACTGCTGGATGGCAAAAGCCAGGCTTAAGGTGTGTGACATTCAAAACCCAGCTTTTTAAAAGTGTTCAAAGTCAGGTGCCTGGGTTGCTCAGTTGGTTAAGTGTCCGACTTTGGCTCAGGTCAGATCTCACGGTTTGTGGGTTTGAGCCCCGCATCAGGCTCTGTGCTGACAGCTCAGAGCCTGGAGCCTGTTTCGGATCCTGTGTCTCCCTCTCTCTCTCTGACCCTCCCCCACTCATGCTCTGTCACTCTCTGTCTCAAAAATAAATAAACTATTAAAAAAAAAATTCAAAGTACAGTACAATCAAGTGAGACTCATGGTGTTAGGAGATTGAGAGTCAGCAGTATCATGGTGGGGAAGTTACATTGTTCCAGATAGCTCTGGTCACTGACATTCTCTGTCCTGGCCCCAACCCCTACTACCACCAGAGTTAGACCATGCCCTAACTTTAAAAAAACCCAAGAAACAAAAACTGTTTCTAAACTATGGAAATGGCAACTATATAGTAAGGTAGAGAGGGTAGTGTAATGAAACTTCATGTACTCATTACCGATCTTATTAATCGTCATGTCACGGTTTATCTATCTTCCTCATGCCTCCCTACTGAATTATTTTGAAGCTAATCCCAGACACATGACATCATTATATCCATAAATATTTTAGTATGAATTTCCAAAATCTAAGGGCCTGGTATTTTGTTTTAGTTGATAAAAGACACCAGTAAGTTTAATGAACTATTGACTATAAACAGTTATTTTTGTTATCGTTTGTAAGATAATGTCTCTAAGAGACCGTCTGATTTGAAAGAGTTGAAATATGGGGAAAGATGAGTTCTGGAATTAACAAAATGGTATAAATGATCTAGGGATTAATCCAACAAAAGATATATACAAATTTTATGAAAAAAATCCATGGAACATTTCAGAACATAAAATATGAACGGAATGAGCGGAGACATACTAAGTTCTTTGTGAAAAGGCTACATATTTCGGTTATTAATATAATGAATTGTATTGATTCATTTTCACCTGTTAAATCAACCTTTCATTCCTGGGAAAAACCTACTTGGTCGTGATGTATTATTCTCCTATATACATTATTTGAATTGATTTATTTAAATTCCCTAAATGGTTTTTGTGTCAGTAGTTGTGAGGGATATTGGACTTTTTCTTGTACCATCTTTGTCCCGTATTTGTGGTAGGGTAATGCTGGCCTCGTAAAATGAGTTGGGAAGTATTTCCTCTTCTCCTGTTTTCCAAGTTTGTTTGCCACCTGTATGTTTTCTTAAATGTTTGGTAAAATTGACCAGGGAAGCCATCTGGGCCTGGAATTTTCTTTGTAGGAAATTTTTAAATTAGGAGCTGAATTTCTTTATTGGATATATGGCTATTTAGGTAACCTAATTCTTCTTCACGGACCTTTAGCATTTTAGTAGTCTTTGAAGGAATTTATTCATTTAATGTAAATTGCCAAATTGACACACCCCCAGGGTGCCTGCAGATTTGATGCTGTTACGTTTGGCAGCAGGTCAACTCTGCTGAAAAGGGCTGGTGGTTTTGTCTGCTGTGAGCCCGCAGGGCAGGAAACATACCCCAGAGAGACTGAGAAGTCAGCCCTGAGATGCGCCTCCTTGTTATAAGTTTTCTGAGGCTACAATAGCCTCTGTCCTGTCCTGTCACCCACAGGAAATCCATCTTCTGCATCTCCTTTGTCTGGCTCCAATGGGTCCCACTGACATCAGCGGCCAGACTCATACCGTGAAGTAGACTGGACCCTGATATGCATCAGCCCAACTTTTTCTTTTAGTAATTTTTTAAGTTTATTTATTTAATTAGAGAGAGAAAGAGAGAGAGCATGAGCATGAATAGGGAAGGAGCAGAGAGAAGTGAAGAGAGAGAATCCCAAGCAGGCTCCACACTGTCAGCTCAGAGCCCAACGTAGAACTCAAACCCGTGAACAGTAAGATCATGACCTGAACCCAAATCAAGAATCAGTCAGTTAACTGACTGAGCCACGCAGGCACCCACCCCAAACTTTTTCTTTTTATACATGTAGAAACTGAATCCTGGAGATGAGGATTGGGACTAACACTTACTGTGTAGCCCTTAACTGTCAAGTTCTATGATAAGTCCTTATGTATTGTCAAAGTATATTTTTCCAGAAGCTAAGAACATGACTCAAATATAAATACGTAATGAACATGTATCAAAGATTTATTTAACTTATTACTGAAATTGCCAGTGAGATAGAAAAGCTGGTTCAAAGAGCATTAGGGGATGAGAGATTTATTTGGTTGGCCAGTAAAGAAGCGCTAAAATAAGTTTATGAAGTTACATTCAAAACTAATTAGTGTCCTATAGGTCAATAAAGCTGGGTAGCTTTGAAGTTATCTTTTTTGACCAGACAGACATAGTTTTCAGCTTACCATATTCTACAAATTAATCTCTAACTGCACAGAGTCTGGGTCCTGATGAATAGAAACAAGTAAATCAGACTTGGACTTCTGCAGAATGTGCGGGAACGTGGGGAGGACCTTTGGATAGGTTTGTCAGACAGTGTCCTACATGACAACAAACAAAAATATGATACAGTTACTTTTTGCCTTTATTTCCAAATTTTAGAAGATTTTTTCTTTTCTTTTTTTTTTTTCTTAGAGAGAAAGAAAGAGAGTGACCACAAGCAGGGGAGGGACAGAGGGAGAGGTAGAGAATCCCAGGCAGGCTCCATGCTCAGCGTGGGTCCCTCCACATGACTTGATCTCATGACCTGAGCTGAAATTAAGAGTCAGACACTCGACTCACTGAGCCACCCAGGTGCCTCAGATGATTTTTCTTTTTTTTTTTTTTTATATTTTTCTTTTTTAATTTTTATTTATTTCTAGGAGAGAGAGAGAGAGAGAGCGTGAGCAGGGGAGGGTCAGAGAGAGAGGGAGATATAGACTCTGAAATAGGCTCCAGGCTCTCAGCTGGCAGTCAGCACAGAGCCTGATGCGGGGCTCGAACCCACAAACCATGAGATCATGACCTAAGCGAAAGTCGGACGCTTAACCGACTAAGCCACCCAGGCGCCCCTGATTTTTCTTAATAAAGTATCTAGTTTCATCTCTGAGAACCCAAGGTGTAAGAATCAATATCCCCACTTGAAGACAGGCAAACTTGGAGGAATTAGGTAATATGCCCAAAGTCGCATAGCTCAAAGGTGGAAGGGGAGCAGGGAGGAACACACAGTGTTCTTTGTTTCCCACCGATGCTTTTAAAAAAATATATACAGATGCATTTTATGATATGTTCACTTATCTCACAAATACTGAAGAAGCTGCTAGGTATCAGGCTAGAGCAGGAAACTCAGTCATGAATAGAACAGACTCAATTCTAGCCCTTCTGGGCAAATCTTCATAGTGGGGAAGATGTACTTCTGACAAATAAATGCAAGGGTGGGGAGAATTGCAATTTTAAGGAGCCATGGGTGTTTAGAGCTTTATCTGGATCTTCAGAGGCAGCTTCTTGGAGGAGATGACTTTTATTTGAGGTTAACATTAAAATTGAAGTGGGAGATGGGATGTAAAGCCTTGCAGGAATATACTAACACTCTCCCTGGAGATAGTTTGTCCCTGAATGAGTATTTCCCATTGCTTGTGATTCAAATAAAAATTGTAGACTTTATTTTATTTTATTTTTTTCTTAAACAGTTTATTGTCAAGTTGGTTTCCATATAACACCCAGTTCTCATCCAACAAGTGCCCTCCTCAATGCCCATCACCCACCTTCATCTCTCCCACACTACCATCAGCCCTCAGTTTATTCTCAGCATTCAAGAGTCTCTCATGGTTTGCCTCCCTCCCTCTCCCCCACTATTTTCCCCCTTCTTCTCCCTCATGGTCCTCTGTTAGCTTCCTCCTAATCCACCTATATGTGCAAACATATGGTATCTGTCCTTCTCTGCCTGACTTATTTCGCTCAGCATAACACCCTCAAGGTCCATCCATGTTGCTACACATGGCCAGATTTCATTCTTTCTCATTGCCATGTAGTATTTCATCGTATAGATAAACCACATCTTCTTGATCCGTTCGTCCGTGGATGGACACTTAGGTTCTTTCCATGTTTTGGCTATGGTTGAGAGTGCTGCTATGAGCATTGGGATACATGTGCCCCTATGCATCAGCACTCCTGTATCCTTGGGTAAGTTCCTAGCAGTGCTACTGCTGGTTAAAATTGTAGATTTTAAAAGAGTGAGATGAATTTTCTTGGCATCTCGACTTCAGATTCTTCCCAAGCATGAATTATATAATGATAAAAGATGAAGAGGCAGGAAGGAGGAGAAATGAGGGAAACATAGGAGAGAAGGAGGAAGAGAGGGCAGCTTTTCGGTGGTGTGCTTGAACTGATTCTCAACACCAAATGTTACATTTCCGGGAATGTTTTGAGCCACATCATGTCACATTGGTAGCCTGAGATCCATCGTGGTGGGAATATTTATATCATGGAAACCATCAAATGTTACATATCAGGGCTCTTCTTCCCTCCCCTACACGGACACACAGATCTAGTTGTTTCACCTTTACTAGCACATCACAGCAGCTTTCCCAGGAGGAAATTCAAAGCTATTGGTTTATTTATCATTAAAATTAACAACCCCTCATTTCTGCCAAGTATACATTTCTGAGATTGGGAAATGCCTCTGTAGAGTAAAGTACCATAAACTGTGTGTGCAAGGGGCTGTGGTAGCCACATACTCCAACTCTTAGTTCAATGATGAATCCCTTCTGAATAGCCAGATGCTCTCAGTGACAAGAAACTCTGTGTCAAAGGGCAATCTACGCCATTTCCCGTAAGTTCCAAATAATAGAAAATCTGCCCTCATGTTGCTCCTACATCGGCTTTCCTATGCTTTTAATCTGATGCTGTTTCGTCTTCTGGAACTGCATAGAAAAATCTCATTTCTCTTTCCCATCAAGTTGAGGACTCGTCAATCCATGTGAAAGACGCTAGGAAAAGCTTTTAATCCTATATAAAAATACACCACACTTCCGTTCGTTCAGGATGTGGTATTTCTTACAGGGGCTCTCAACTTTGGCTTGCAACAGAGATGTTCATGAAGTTTCTAAACTTATATATACTGGGACCTCTACCCCCAGATGTCCTGAGTGAGGGGGTTTGTGGGGCCACAGGCATCAATAGTTTTTACAAGCATCCTTGGCAATGCTGATACAAAGGCTGGGCCCACAAATTTATTGAGTCTCTTGGCTGCTAATATGACCAGAGTTCAGTGATTTTAAAAAAAGAAGGTTCCTCTCTTTAACAGTCTTGTAGGAAGAACAGACGTAAGAGTTCTTGGTTTATATTAATATTTATAATAAATGCCAAGAGGCAGGGGATGGGGGTGTTCAGAGAAAGGGGGTCTAGCTCAGGATCTGGAAGGAGCCATCAGAAGGAGTTGATGTCTACACAGCATTTTGATAGACAGCTAAGGCTTAGGCCACTGAAGCAAGTAAAGGGAAAAGTGACCCTCATAGCTCCAAAAGATGAAGGCCTAAGTGGAATTGTGAAGACTTGAAGAAAAATGAAAATCAAATTGTGGTTAACCAGCCAAAGGGGCAATATTCTAGACACAACATAAAAACGTATTGTTCCCTGATTGCAGACAAATATTACAGGGAGAAAAAAGGAGCTTTCTTCAAAGAGGTTTCAGTAATATTCCATGCAGTCTACCCACGTGCTCACCAAGGCGTGAAATAAACACTGCCTGTACTTTGATAGGACTAGTGATGTGACTCAGCGTGAGGGAAGTTCGCCCTCTCGGTTGCTTCCAAAAGGAACCAAAACTGTGTCTCCCTCAGATGCAGTAGGGGTAATTAAGTCACTCATGCCTTTAAAACATCAGTAACACAAAATCTCGTGGAAGGGAATCAAGTCAGTGACAAATTTCATTTTATTTATTTTTTTAAATGTTTTTTATTTATTTCAGAGAGAGAGAGAGACAGAGACAGAGACAGCATGAGCAGGGGAGGGTCAGAAAGAGAGGGAGACAAAGAATCTGAAGCAGGCTCCAGGCTCTGAGCTAGCTGTCAGCACAGAGCCTGATGTGGGGCTTGAACCCACGAACCATGAGATCATGACCTGAGCCAAAGTTGGACACTTAACTGACTGAGCCATCCAGGCGCCCCGACAAATTTCATTTTAATAAGCCAGCACTCATTTGTGGTTGCAGAAAAGGTCCCCGAAGCCTTTGTACAACCCAGCGGGTTCATCTGGCCACGAGGTGCTGCAAATCAAAAACACCAGTGGCTTTATTTTCTTTTCTGCTTCTGGATTCTATGACAAGCTTCAGTTGGTGGGATTTTCTGTTCTCCCTTGTGCCAGCTTAGGTCTGCATTGTGTGCACTGCTGTGTTTGAGTTCCTTTACAGAAAATCTGTTTCCATGTGCGTGTGAGTGTATGCGTTTAATGAGTATACTTTATTTTTTGGAGCTTAGTTTTAGGTTTATAGAAAAATCGAGTTAAAGTATAAGACCATTTCCACATCCTTCGTATCCCCCTGCCTGCAAGTCTCCCCTGTTATTAACATCTTGTGTTGCACGGTACATTTGTTACAATCGATGAGCCTATCCATGGTGGTACATTATTATTAACTCAAGTCCGTCGTTTATGTTAGGCTTTATGCTTGTGTTTTTAGTTATTTCCCAGCTGCGGAGCACCTTCTGGCTTTGCCCTATTTTTTTCCTCTGCAATTCTGCATCACGAATGGAGGCTGTCAGAACCCGTTAAGTAAAGGCTGCACATCGTTCCAAACATCCCAGCAGCCTGAAGAGTAGATTGTTGGTCAATGATACCTTCTCTCTCTGTTCATGACTGATGGAGCAAGGGTCTTAATCTAAATCAGCTTCAGTGAAGGTCTAGTTTCAGTTTGTGGGGTGGTACATTGGAGAATCTACCATTACCTACACATAGGACTGCATTCGTATTTCTTCAGCTTCTTCTCTGGAAATCATTGCTACTGATAAGTTCACTTTTAAACCTCGTAAGATTCAGAACGGTGTTTAGTGATTTCATATGTTGCTGTGCTAGTCTTTTTTAATCTGGGCTCCAGCCAAATGAAACGATCTGCTGTTTCATTTGCAATAGGTTGTTGTGACTCTATTTTTGGACAGCACTGTTGTACATGCCCAGTGCTTATAGTGAGAGCAGCCTCTAAGCCTCTTTCTTATTCTCCATCTTCTTTTTCTTCATCAGCAGAGTCTAAATTATAAATTGACAGAAGAAACTCTTACTGCTTCCCCTTCACCAGGCCCCACATTTTCTCATCTGTCTTTCTTCATTCGTTTTTTACTCCCATCCCGGAAGGCCCTTCTCATCCCTTCTCCCACTTGCCCTGACTCTTCCTCTTCTCCTGGTGATCTGTCTCTGCCAACTGAGATGCTAGACATTCACAATCCTCATCTCCTCAGATGTCACAGCCTGCATGAAGCATCATCCTGATTCGGCAATGAGCCTGAGAACTCATTACTGCTCCCTGATGCTGCACGCTTTCAAATCATGTCACTCCCTTGCCTGAAACACTTCTGCGGTTTCCCATCCTGCTTTGAATTAAACCCAGACTCCACACTTTGGCACACAGGGCACCGCACCTACTTCTCCAAGATCAGACTGTACCACTCTCCTCCTGGCCAGCTGCCTTGCGGTATTAATGGCTGTCAGGTTCATCGATTCATTGATTCATTGATTCATGATGGTTCCCGCAGTGCGGTCCATAACCCGCTAGAATGATTTTCCTAATAATCCTAAGACACTATTGTTTTCTTCCCAATTGTACTGACATTTGCACTAATGATGCAAAAGCAGCGGTGAGTAAAACGGCTGGGGCCTTGGCACAGATCAGGGCATTAGTGCCGGACCACACTCATCTTGTCCTCCTCATAGCCAGGAGGTCACTGTTTAAAAACTCCCAGGTTCACTGAATATTCTTCAGGAGAAAGCTGTAGAAATTATTACCCGCATTAAGTTTTGACCCAGAGTACCCACTCTCTTCACATTAGTAGAATGAAATGGTAAATATCAATCAAGCACTTTGGCTATGTCATGAAGGCCAGTGAGCATCTTGTGAAAAGATATTTGTGTTACTGGCTCCCCACTGAACGAGTCAGTTATTGGTTTAATGCAATGTCACTTTTACTGGAACACCTGATAGACAAACCGAGGTTATTCATACTTAGGCATTTTGCAGGTATTTTCTGGAAAATGAAGGAAGGGAGCTTGTTACTTCAGGAAAAATAGCTGACAGTAGTTTTTGCTGATGATAAAGTTTGAGCTTTCAGTCCATCGCTATAAGCTTGACAGTTTTCCGACACCCAAAACTTTTTTTTTGTGATACCAGTGGTGATTTTAAGTAATACGGGTTTTTTGGGTTTTTTTGAGAGAGAAAGAGAGAACAAGCAAGTCAGAAGGAGAGGCAGAGGGAGGGAGAGAGAAAGAGAATCCTAATCAGGCTCCATACTCACTGCAGAGCCTAATGGGTGATTTGATCCCATGACCCTGGGATCATGACCCAAGCCAACATCAAGAGTCAGATGCTCAACCGACTGAGCCATCCAGGCGCCCCTCAGTAATATGATTTTTTTATATATTGTTTAATGAAGTGTGTTGGTAGTTGGAATATTTGCATAACTTAACGAACTAGTATTTTCCATGTAACCAATGTGTGGTATTTTTAAAAAAAAGCATCCATGGGTAAAAGATTCTTTCGAAAAGTAGGAAAGACCGGTGAATTTTAATGTAATAGAATACAAAAAGTTTACAACTGTAGTTTCCAATTTCACACTACAACTAACCTTTGAGAAAATACCACTGGTTGAACATTGGTATGATATCAAAGAAGATTCTCCACATCTATCTGAATGTTTATTAAACTATTTCTCCCTTTTCCAGCAACAGATTTGTGGGGGGCTAGATCTTTTTCACATACTTCAACCAAAACAGCACATCACAACAGATTGAATGTAGAAACAGAGATGAGATTCCAGTAGCCTTCTATTAATCTCTGAAGAAGATTGTAATACTATGAAATGGTGCCATTCATTTCATTGATATTTGTTCTGGGAAATACAGTTATTTTCATAAAACAGGTTATTTAGGTTAGCACATAATGAGTTTATTATTTTAAGGAATTAATAAATGCTTCATACTTCCGTTTTAATATCTATTAAGTACATATCAATGATATAACTTGCATATACAGAAAATCTTTGTAGCCTTCAATAAATTTTAGGAGTGTAAAGAGACTTGAAGCCAAAATGAGATTTGTAGCAACTAGAATTCTTTTTTTTTTTTTAATTTTTTAACTTTTATTTATTTTTGAGAGACCGAGAAACAGAGCTTGAATGGGGGAGGGGCAGAGAGAGAGGGAGACAGAATCCAAAGCAGGCTCCAGGCTCCGAGCTGTCAGCACAGAGACTGACACAGGGCTCAAACTCATGACCATGTGATCATGACCTTAGCCTAAGTGGGAAGCTTAACCTTATGAGCCATCCATGTACCCCACAATTAGAAGAATTCCTAATGAGGACTTTGGACCTATAGCTCTATGTTTGACCATCTGTCAGAAGAATCTAGATGAATATTGCCCAAGTGCCTCCAAATCAGAAAAGTATATTCTTATGTTTTTGAAAACCACATGTGGTACAGCACCTGGGTGGCTCAGTCAGTTAGGCGTCCATCTCGTGATTTGGGCCCAGGTCATGATCTCACAGTTCAGGAGATCAAGAGCCAGTTGGGCTCTGTGCTAACAGTGTGGAACCTGCTTGAGATTCTCTCTCTCCCTCTCTCTCTCTGCCCCTCCCCTGGTCGCATGCTTACTCTCTCAAAATAAATTAACTTAAGAATAAAAACCTGTATGTGTTTCATTCAGTGGTAGGATATGCGGTCCAACTTTTCAGACACTCTGAGGTGTGTGTAGAGCATCTCTTATTCCTTTCTTTCTCCTTTTTTCTCCTCTCACTCCGTCTCCAATTTTACTGTTAGCCTGACCCCGTTTCTATATTCAGTTTTCTTAATGTTTTTTCCTCTTCTGCTAAGTAATTGTTTTTCTGAGAGAATCCCAGCTTAACCAGTGTTTAATGTTATCTGCAAGGTCACTTTCCCTTAGGTCACAGAACCCTTTGTTCTTTCTCTCCAGAACAAATTGGTCTTTAGGAATAACATGGCTAGTTGGCCTTTCTATTATGTAATGGTTTAAAAATTCAGAGTTAGTTTTAATTCTTTTTATTTTTTAAAAAAATTTTAATATTTGTTTATTTTTGAGAGAGAGAGTGCATGCGCAAGCATAGGAGGGGCAGAGAGTGAGTGAGACACAGAATCTGAAGCAGGCTCCAGGCTCTGAGCTGTCAGCACACAGTCCGACACAAGGCTGAACCCCCAAACCATGAGATCATGACCTGAGCTGAAGTCGGACACTTTACTGACTGAGCCACCCAGGTGCCCCCAAAGTAGTAACAATGGGGTGCCTGAGTGGCTCAGTCGGTTGAGCGTCCAACTTTGGCTTAGGTCACAATCTCATGGTTCGTGGGTTTGAGCCCCGCATCGGACTCTGTGCTGACAGCTCAGAGCCTGGAGTCTTCTTCAGATTCTGTGTCTCCCTCTCTCTCTGACCCTCCCCTGCTTGTGCTGTCTCTCTCTCTCTCTCATAAATAAATAAAAACATTAAAATTTTTTAAAAAAATAATTATAAAAAAAGAGAAAAGTAGTAACAACTTAATGATATATAGCGGCTGCCATTCCAAAAAATGCTTTTAATGAGCAAGAACTTTTATAGTAGATGTTTAAATCTTTTCTAAAGAAGCACTTCCTAAAATGTGGTAGGTGTATGCAAGATGATAGTACCAATCTATTTTAACTATGAATAGCACATAAAGCCTATGATTTCACAGATACCATTGCTCAGAACAAGTTTCAGTTTAAAAAAATGCAGTTTAAAAAAAAAGTCACCTGGGTGGCTTAGTCAGTTTAACATCCAACTCTTGATTTTGGCTCAGGTCATGATACCAGGGTTAGGGGATCTAGCCTTGCATCAGGCTCCATGCTCTGCTTGGGATTCTCTCTCTCTCTCCCTCTGCCTCTCCCCACCCCCCAAAATAAAAAAACAAACAAACAAATGAAATGACTTGCTATGTGTTCAAGGCAAAACATAACGTCAATCATAGTACAGTTGGTATATGGACAGGGTGTTATTTGAAGGGTGGAATTGGCAACCATGTTGTGAAGAGAAGTCCCAGGTTCCAGCTCATTGTACTTCTTCTCCCGTTAGTATTTGTACCCCTTCAACTTCCATTTCAGAATTACTCAGTGATAATGTCCTATGATGAAGTCTTTTGAAGGATTTTTTTTTCTCAAGCCAAATAAATGAAATTCACTTAAAACACCTTTTTCAGAATGCATAATGTAAATACACATAATATACAAGGTGAGAAGAATTTTATGTAAATAAGTAAATATTTGGTTAGGATGATAACAACTTCTACATTTCCTAGAATCAAGACTTTACTTAAGGCAGACAATAATCTGGTTGTGGGAAGAAGATATTTTATTTTTTAATAAAATCAATGGACCAAGATAAATTTTGATAACCTTCAAAGAAAGGAAATTAAATAAATATTGTTCTCATCTCTCTAGGCTAACTTACGGCTTTTAAAGTGCTTATTGACTTGACATTCCTGTTAGCCTTCTATAATGAATTAGAGTTTTAAAGTCTATTTTCTTTGTGGTGCTTGAGTAACTCCTTTGGTTAAGCATCTGAATCTTGCATTCGGTTCTGGTCATGATCTCACAGTTCATGGATTCAAGCCCCGAGGCAGGCTCCATGCTAACAGTGCAGAGCCTGCTTGAGATTCTCTCTCTCTGCCTCTCCTCTGCTCTCTCTTGCTCTCTCTCAAAAGAAATAAATAAACTTAAAAAAAAAACAACTACTTTTCCCCCAAATAATGATTTCTTTCTTAAAAAGAAAGGACACACAGAGAAAGACAAATACCATATGATTTCACTTATGTGTGGAATCTAAAAACAATGAACGAATAAATTTCAGAAGTAAAAACAGACCCATAGAAAGGACAAACTGGTGGCTGCCAGAGGGGAGGGGACTGGGGGGATGGGCAAAATAGGTGAAAGGAAGTAAGAGATATGGGCTTTCAGTCACAGAATGAAGAAATCACAGGGATGAAAGGTACAGCACAGGGAATATAGTCAATGATAGTGTAATAGTATTGTGTGCTGACAGAAGGCAGTTACATCTGAGCTGAGCATAGCATCGGATTTTGAGTTGTTGAACCACTGCGTTGTACACTTGAAACTAAAATAACATTGTGTGTTGGGCACCTGGGTGGCTCAGTCATTTAAGCGTTCAACTTCAGCTCTAGTCATGATCTCACAGTTCTTGAGTTCGTGCCCTGTGTCGGGCTGTATGCTGACAGCTCAGAGCCTGGAGCCTGCTTTGGATTCTGTGTCTCCCTCTCTCTGCCGCTCCCCTGCTCACCCTCTCTCTCCCTGTCTCTCTCTTTCAAAAATAAACATTAAAAAAATTAAAATAACATTGTGTGTCAACTAGACTTCAGGTTTCAAAAAAAAAAAAAGCATAGCTCTTGTTATTAGATTGTAATATTCAATACTTACCTTATATGTTAGAGAAGGACTTCAGTTATGTGTATAAATGGAAGATCTCCTTACACCCCAAAACAACTTTTCTATTACCTATTGCTATGCTTAGAATGCTACCATTTTAGATCCATTCTTTCAGGGTAAATATTGCTTCTCTCTCTTTTATAATACACTTGCTGCTGTGATAGGAAGCATAGTAAGCAATAAGCACCTTAGTAAGAATCCTTTCTTTCAGGCCTAGAAGAAGCCTCAGGTATCCATTGGGAAAGCATTTGGCTGCAAGAAAGAGAAAGCACACCATGATTTGAACAACAACAAAAATTAAGACTCATTTTTTCTCACATGACAAGAAGGGCAGAGAGAGGTGTTTCTAAACATTTGCTCAAGTCTTCAGAAATATAAGGGCCAGTATCTCTATGACGCCCTTGACCCAAGGAAAGGGTTATATCAGCAGGTAGGTTCCTTTATGTGAGGATTTTATTCAAAAGCTTTTCCAGAGGACCCCAAATGGTTTTCTGTCCCTGCTGCAAGTCTACGTAGAGCTGGGAGATGGCCTAAGAGTACTTGGCTTTTCAGCCTCTACAATGGAAGGACCAAGAAGAGGGAATGAAGGACACCATGAAAAAGTAACTTCAAAAGACTGAGTAAAGAGAGGGAAAAAAAGCATCGAAGAACATAAAAGATTGATGAAGGCAGAAAGGCAAAACTGAATCATAACAATAATACCTGATGGTTTTTATTAACCGAATTCTACTCTATGCCAGAAACCATGCTATCCGTCTTGTATATATGGTCTCACCAAAAAAAACCCTGTAAGGCAGATAAGATCTCCTGTTTGTAGAGGAGAAAGCCAAAGTCACCTACTTGCCCTAGGACTTGTCGCAATGCCAGGATTTGGTCTGTGCTTGCTCTGACTTCGGCCTTGCCTCTCCTGAGACCAGTCCTTAGGACACGCCGGTTTCTCTTCCCGGTGTAGCCCATATCGTGCTTCTCCAGAATGAGCAGTAAATTACGAGCTGCCTGAAACGCAGTGGGAATTTTCAGGCCTTGCCTAATGAGGTGAACCAAGAATGCTTCAGTAGCGCCAGCAAAGCCTGCTACAGCTCTGTCCTCTGCAATAATTACCTTTCATGTTTTCAGGTTTTTGGCCCTTGGAACTCATTACTTCACTTCCGAATTCTGATCTGATGCACAAGTGGTTTCTATACATATTGAGTGCTTTTAGATGGACTTCTATTTTAGGAGAGAGAGTTCTGTGTGTAAGCGGCCCATTGAAGTCTGTTTTGTCTGTTTAGTGTTGTACCGTCTGCCAGTTATGTCAGTGTGTTCGTGCAAGGTCACCTTCCATGTTCAGTCCTATCTAGATCAGTTAACTTTAAACCAGAGATAAACCCACAGATTGGTGATTTATGTGAGCTCCTAAGGGAGGTTTGCATTCACTCATAACAGTTGGCCAAAGGATGCTGAGGAGTAAAAGGTGAATATGGGATCCCTGAGCACAGTGAAAGAGAACTGAGAGCTAAGATGGAGCTTTGGTCATTTAGCATCCGCAGTGCCTAACATGGTGCCTGGTATACATTAAACACTTGATAAGTTCATATATTCACTCAACAAATATTTGGCTAGTGCCCATTATGTGCCAGGCATGAGAAGCACGGCCGTCAACAAGATGGATGTGATTCTTGTGCACATGAAGCCTGTGTTCTTATGGGGAGATAGGTAATGAAAAGCAAGCACGAGTTTAAAAAAAGGAAAGAAGACCCAAATGTCCCTCAGCAGGAGAGTAAATAAATAATGCTAGAGTCATAAAATGGAATACTCAGCAATGAGGACGAGCAAGCTATTGCTACCCCCAGCCACACGGCAAAATCTCATAATGCACGATGGCACTGACCTCAAGTTCAAAAACAGGCAAAACAAATCTATGATGATAGAAGTCAGGCTACTGGTACCCTTTGGAGAGGGGCCATGATTTGGGGGTACTTCTGGGGGGACTTTGCAGGAGCTTCTGGGGTCCAGATAATGTTCTTTATCTTGATCAGGAGAATCGGGTCTATTAGAAAGTTCACCTTGTGGAGATTTCTCAGGCTCTGTGGTTATGATATACATTCTTCCATGTGCATGTTAAAATTCAATTAAATAAACTTAGAGAAGATAAATGCTGACTATAATAATGGCTGTGAAGGCATAGGGTCCACAGCAATGTGACAGACATCAGCTTAGGGCAGCACTAGTGTAGACAGGGTGGTCAGGGAAAACTTTCCTTTGAGATGCTAGCTAGGCTGCACCCTAAAGGTCAGTAGGTGGCAGCTATGGGAAGATCAAGGGAAAAACATCCCAGACAGGGGGAATGGCAAATGCAAAGACTCTCAGGGAAGAAACGTGGGGCATACTTGAGAAGAACAGAGGCCAGTATGGCTGGAGCAGAGTAAATGGTGAGCAGAGTGAGACAAAACAAAGCTAGCAGCTGACAAGAGGCCTCAAGCGCATTTAGTTTCTGGTCTGCCCTGTATCATTCGATTCTTATTTTTTGTGCTAGGCAGTGTGCTAAGCTCCTTAGGCACATCGTCCTTTGTTCTTTTTATATTTCCAGCAATCCTGGGAGTAAGACTTAGAATCCCTATTTTATACATGAAGAGCTGAGGCTTAGGGAAATCAGTTTGCCCAAGATTACCCTTGGAAATGAATATTATCACTAGGATTTGAGCCCACATCCCTTTGACCCCAAGTCTGTGTTCTCAAATCCTGACTCCTGACCCTGCCTCTGAGCCCTGGCATCTAAATAAACTTCTACTTTGTGAGGGTATGACACATGTACCCTCAGGACGATGAACAAAGTACTGAGAAAGTAGCTACTGCCATCCAGTGAAGTCTGGGAAGGAGCATGTGGGCTGCATTTCGAAGATACATCTGGAATTTTCCCAGAGGCATAGGTTTTCGAGGAAACAGTATGTGTAAAGGCTCAAAGCTGAGAATTAATCATCACAACAGCTACTGGTTTACTGGTCATTCATGCTCTAGTAGGTTCCGCAGTGAATATATCACTTACCTCCAGATGAACTTCACAACAATCCTATGAGGCCAGCATTGGCCCTGTTCTACAGATGAAAAAACTGAGGTGTTGAGAGCTTAGTCATTTGCCCAGTGAGGCACAGTGAGTGAGGGAACTAAACACATGATTTGCTTGTTTAATTAGTAATGAGGAAAAATAGTGAACTTGGACGGGTCGGCATCAAAACCCAGACATAAGCATAGTTCTGCTTCTAGAATCTGTGCCCCTGACTCTCTCAGTGAGAGCTTGAGGTATGCAGGGAAGTGAGGGATGTTTTATGGGACTTCATGTTGGATGTTCTCTGAATCTGACTCATGTTAATGTGCCTGAAGGCCCTCTCCTTTTAAGCATTTTATATTCTGTAATCTCTTCCCTCTGAAATCCTAAAACATACTTTTGTGGGGTTGTTGTTGTTGTTTTGTATGTGTTTTCCTCTCTATCTTGACTACGGCGTCCCTGAGAACAATCCCTTATTTTCTTGAATTCCCCATTGCTCAGGCCCGGCCTCTGAGATCAGAGGCTGAATTGTTTTGCTGACCACAGAAACCTCAGGATGTGTGGTAGGACCAGGCAGGTAATAGATGCTCTGTAAATCTTTTTGGAAGAACTGAGTACTCTGCTTATTTAACAAAGGTTAGAGTGATAATGGATTTGGCTTGGGTCAACAATCGATCTTCATCCTTCACAGGGTGTGTGCCTCCTTTTATTTCCGTCACTTGAGACTGAAGGCAAAAGCAAGGAGTGATGGTGGCCATTCCCTCTCCTCCTCCGTTACCTCACCCCATCCCACCCCCAAGATCATGCAGAGTTATTGGTATTGACCCAGTGTTGGAAGAAATTCTGAATGTAAATTCCGTGAGATGCCTTGGTTGGTATTATACTCTACTATGAGGATTTGTGGCTTAGGCCGGTGAAGGCTGGCCTACTTGATAGAAATTTATGTTATGGTGTCATTTTTATGTGAAAGTCAACTGGTGCCCAATAATTCAATTGAAATGTTTTCAAATGCATACAAATAACCATGATTTTTCTGTGCAACTCCAGCGATACCAGTGTCCTTGGATCCTGGTATCCTGGGTCAGACCAGGAAAGCCTACGCGGCTGAGCAGTGAGTTCATTCCATGCTCTAGGCCTGGCCATCCAGAGCGGTGGCCACCAGCCACATGTGACTATTGAACACCTGCAGTTTGGTGATTCTGAATTGAGATATACTGTGGGCATAAAATACCACCAGATTTCAGAGATACTGTATAAAGAGAGAATGTAAAATATCTCATTAATCATTTACATGATGATTATATGTTGAAATAATATTTTTGACATATTGGCTTCAACAGAGTGTATTAATATTTATTTCGCTTATTTCTTTGTACTTTTTAAAATAAGACTTCTGGAAAATGTAAAATTATACACGTGGCTCACCTCGAACAGTGGTGCTCTAGGACGTGAAAAATATCAATCTGTTAAAAACCCACTTCTTTTCTGTCTGTCCCTAACTTCACTAGTCTCACTTTTTCCAAAGTTCCAAAATTAGCTAAAGCCCTCCAGGTCCCAACTCAGTCCATTCTCAAAACTCGACTCTTTGTTTCCTGATTGAATCAAAACTCAAGCCAGGCTTCAGTCTCCTATAGCTCTAAACGTTATTTTCTATAGCAAGACTTAAATTGATTCTAATGATGAAAGCACTTTAAATGTATATAGAAACTGGGGTGCCTGGCTGGCTCAGTTGGTGGAGCATGTGACTCTTGATCTTGGGTTGTGAGCAAACCCCACATTGGGTGTAGAGATTACTTAAAATAAATTAAAAAAATGTTTTGAATGAATGAATACAGAAACTCATTATTTTAAAAAAGAATTCATGTTATCAAGTAGCTATTACTATGCCAGGGCCCTCAATAGAATTATCACCATTTTCCAAGTGAGATAATTGAGGATGATGTAACATTTATTTATTAAACCAGCCTTATTCCAGAAGGGCTTTTAAGTCTCTGGCCAATTCCGAGGATGTAAGTGACTTTTCCAAGATGACACAATGGTTGATGGAGCCGGGACCAGAATGATCTTCCTCACTCTTTCTTCTACAACAGTTAGACACAGGATCCCATTATCAGTTTATGAAGTATAACTTTTTATAAATAATAGTAAAAACAGTAAAGCTTTTAGCTGGCTTTCTTTTCATATAAATTAGAACTGATTAAAGGATATTCAAAGAGAATTTATCTTTCATGCGCTGCGTTCATTTATGCAACAAGCGCTTACAAGTACCTGTCTTGTGTAAGGAACTAAGTTGGCCCTGGGGAAACATCGATGAACAAACACCAGAAGGAGATATATTATCTAACAAATTTAACCATAGCTAACAAGTTTTTAGAATAAAGGGCTATGGAATCTACTCTTAACAACTCTCAAGTATATAATACAGTACTGTTAATGATAGTCACCACGCTGTGCATTAAATCTCCAGAACTTATATCTTAGAGTTGGAAGTTTGTATGCCTTGGTCAGCATCTTCCCATTTCTCCCACCCCTCAGACCCTGGCAACCACTCTCTATTTCTTTGAGCTCAACGTTTTTCAGATTCCACATATAGGTGAGAGCATGCAGTACTTGTCTGTCTCTGTCTGCCTTATTTCATTTAGCATAATACCCTCTTGGTCCATTGGTGTGTGTGTGGGTGTGTGTGTGTGGGTGCATACATCAGCGATCACTTAGGTTGTTTCCACATCTGTGTCCTTGGGCTGTATACCCAGAAAGGGAATTGCCGGATCATATAGCACTTCTATTTTTAATTTTTTGGGGAAACTCCATATTATTTTCCATAGTGGCTGTACCAGTTTACATTCTCATCAACAGTATGGAAGAAGGGTTCCATTTTCTCTACACCCTTGCCAATAGTTGTTAATTTTTTTTTTATGATAACCATTCAAACAGGTGTGAGGTGATGAGATATAGTGGCTTTGATTTACACTTCCCTGATAGGTGATGTTGAATACCCTTTCAAGTACCTGTTGGTCATTTGTATGTCTTCTTTGGAAAAATGTTTAATCAAGTCCTCTGCCCATTTTTTCAATGGATCATTTGTGGGGTTTGTGCTATTTTATGAGTTTGTTATATATTTTGGATATTAACCCCTTATCCTGTAGATGGTTTGCAAATATTCTCTCACATTCCATAAATTGCCTTCTCGTTTTGCTGATTGTTTCTTTTGCTCTGCAGAAGATATTTAGCCTATTGTAGCTCCACTTGTTGACTTTTGCTGTTGTTGCTTTGGTGTCCTATCCAAAAATGCATTGCTAAAACCCATGTCAAGAAGCTTTATCCCTATGTTTTCTTCTAATCGTTTTACAGTTTCGGGACTTACATTTAAGTCTTTAATTCACTTAACGTTAATTTTTGTGAGCGGTGTAAGATAGAGGGTCCAATATCCTTCTCTTGTGTATGAATATCTGGTGTTTCCAACATCATTTATTGAGGAGGTTGTCCTTTGCCCATTGAGTGTGCTTGTCACTTGTCGTTGCCTGTATATTCATGAGTTGATCTCTGGGTTCTCAGTTTTGTTCTGTTGGTCTCTGTCTGTCGTTATGCTAATACCATACTGTTTTGATGACTACAGATTTGTAAAGCAAGGTATTTCAGACTCCCTGAGGTGCCTGTGTGGTGGTGTGTTTAACAACAACCATCTCTCATGGAAAACAAAACAAAACAAAAACAACAACAAACCAAGAACACCTGACTTACAGTGTTTTCCAGTTTCCATGGTATAAATGTTCCCATCCTGGCTCATATCTAGCTTCCAAAAAGATGTTACCGAATGTTGAGTTGGGAAGAGGTGTATGGTAGCGCCCATTATCTATCATTTCCACCCTGCAAATACAATAGAGGTTAGTAACCTCAAAAGCACAGGTAATGGTAAAATGATCAGGAAGCACTGAATTTTGAGTATGCATTGCCTTCGTTTTTGATACAATTTTTTAACTGTAATTTATGTTGTTTTTAGTTAACAACCACCTCACAAGATTCCTGCACATGTAACAGTCAGCTCGCGTGCATCCATACACACCAGCTCTAGCACACCAATGGGACTGGCATCTTCCACGGAAAGTAATCACAATCGTTGTGTAGAACAAGTCCTCACTGTTCCCTCTTTCTCCATTCCTTACAGATCAGCAAACAGCAGCTGCAAACAGTCAAAGACCGGTTTCAGGCTTTCCTCAACGGGGAAACCCAGATTGTGGCGGACGAAGCCTTCATGAACGCCGTCCAGAGTTACTATGAGGTAAGAGTGACCATGCAGAAGAAGGTTAAGACCGCTCAAGCCTAAAGCCCAGAATTTCCAGACTCCTGTTCAGTGGGAACAGCAGCCTTGGCCTCCTATAGGACCATCCCTCCCGAGGCAAATGGGTTGATGATTGGTTACAATTTTTAGAAATAACATCATTTTGTTTGGGAAAACTAAATCAAAGCCAATTGTTTACTGAGATATTATTTGCAAAACACTCCACACATTGCCTGCTTTACATATGATGTCATTTAGTCTTTACAACAGTCTCGTGAGTTAGGTCTTGATATTCCCATTTTACCAGTGAAGCAACTGAGGCAGAGAGAGGTTAGGTCAGTTACTCAAATTCGCACAGCTGTTATAGTGCCACAACTTAAGACTTGAACTGAGTTGGGAGCTTTATTCCACCAACTCCACCCCTTCCTAAAGGATGTTAACACCTCCTTAGATGGTGCCTTCACTAGCTTCCTTGTTCTTTCTATTAAAACGGTGCTGTGAGTTCTTTTCTGTAAGTTAGAACCCCATCCAAAACTCAGTACTGTTCTTAAGAGAAAACCTATAAGGGAGAAAACATCTCCTGAATATACATCACAACAGAATTTTCACCTGTAGACCCCAAAGATTTATTTAATTCCACTAGTATATTTAAAATTTATAATTATTCTTCCATAAGGTGGACATTGGCTATTGTTTATACATTATTAGTGGGTTGGATACACCATCCCTTCCTATAGGCAGTGTTTGCCTGATGTGCATATTTTTAAAAAGTTATCATATGGTCTTTAAAAGACATTTTACTTTATACCAATTTATTTTTATATGAACCAGATAGTCTCTGTATTTGGAATCGTATGCCCCAAATGTTATACCCATTGTCAAGGCTGGGTTAAAACCATTAGAAACCAACTGCTAAGCCTTGAAAAATGGATAGCATCCTGCCATATGCAATTCAAGGTAATAACAATAAACTAAAATAAGTTGAATCCACCAAACTCTGATTTCTTTCCCCCTGGGATTGCTTCACGGATTTCCTTCCTTCTTTCCTTTCTGTTTTTAATTATTAGGTAGCAGATTATTTCCAAATAGAAACTTTGGTGCTTCTGCTTCTCTGTGTTCCACACACATGCTTCTGCCCATCGGGGTCTCCAGTCCTCAGTAGATGCTTTAAAAGTGTTAGTTGATTGATTCAGTCGAACTCCTTCCCACGTGCTCAGGTACTTGGCTTTGTTTATGACAAGAGTAGAGCAAGACTGCAATTAGATTTTGTGCAAATATTATTGATTGGTTTGCTAATTAGTGTTTAATAGCAAACAGCCTTTGTGTCTGTGATGTTTGCTGGGTCCAGTCACAGACTCATTTTACACATTTTCTCAATGAAATTTCTGTTTGGATTTGTTTTAGAAGTCTGCTTCATTTTTATATTTGTTAAATTTAAGCTTTTATATTTCCTTTTACACATAGTATTCATTATTGCCAGTAAGTGTCAGACTTCTCTATCTTATGTGATGCAGTATATCAGTTGAATTCAATGGAATGTGGAAATGAGATTCAGCACCATGATGATGGTATGGCAATGAATATCTTAAATCTATTTAACAAAATATTTTGTTGCGAAAATGCCAGGGAATGAAATTAATTCTACCCCCTTTTGTTTTCAAGTTCTGAAAGCCAGTTCAGACCAGGCAGACCCTTATCAATAATTCTCCATGTTTAGAGTTATTCACCAGTTTGTAAATTTGTAATTGCAAGTCTTAATTAGAAAACCCATTTGACTAATGACATAAATTAAAAGAAAATGCCATTTCTTTCTATTAATGAACTTTGAAAATTAATAGTGATCACTGTGCTAATGAGTCTGGAAATTGTCATTAAATCTATAGTGATGCTGATTTTTTTTTCTAGAGTAACTAGTTTATTTGAAAGAGCTTCTTTTTAGTCTGAGACTAACAGGCATTGAGAAATCACGGAGTAGTTAATATTAAGATTTGAGTAACAGAAGTAATATAGGGTATTAATTATTTACTGTATTCATTAGTAAAGTTTCGAGAGTCTTGAGATGCACGTTCCCACGAAGTCTAATCCACTGAAACAAAGGTCACTCATCAAGGGATCAAGATGAACACTTTCCTTGGGAGAGTTCCCAGTTCATTACTCTTCCCTTTCTCCCTCTCCCTTCACTCTGGGGCAGAGGAGAAGCTAGCATTTCTTTCTCCACTGTACTCCAGAATCCGATTGCTTTCCTGTCAGTATCCGTATTGGTCAAGACTCTTTGGATTACAAATGACGGATGCCTAGGTCAAACTGGCTTAAGCCCAAAACGAGATTTATTTGCTGAAGCAACTTAAAAGTCTAGGATAGACTCGGTTTCAGCTGTGGCTGGATCCAGAGACTCCAAAGATCCCAGCACGATGGGTATCTTTCCCCCAGACCTCGGCTTTGTTCTTCCCTGTGTCGGCTTTATTCTTAGGCAGGTTCTCTGCATGTGGAGGATTCTGGCAGCTTCCCGTCATGCCCTACCAGCTTGGCAACCACATCAGCAAAGACAATACCTCTTTGCTGAGAGCCCCCAGCAAAAGGCCCCAGGTGACTTGGTTGGGCTCACATGGATCGTGTGTCCTTTCTGGAGCCAATCACAATGGATGGAGGCTCAGCTAGACCATGGGATCTGTGATCTGACAGATCCACCTCTGGAGCCCATGAGCAGGCTCAGCCACCTAGAGTGAACCATCTAGAGGGAAAGTGCAGTGATTTGTCATTGAGAAATGAGGGTGCTTTTTACCAGAGGAAGAAGGTTGGAATGTATGCTCTGCAAGCAAAACCAATAGATATCCTTCTAAATCCCCATTCAATCTCGATCTCAATCTCAATCTCTCTCTCTCTCTCTCTTTCACACACACACACACACACACACACTCCACCCCACCATACCACACCTTCATATCCCAGTTTGCCAATGGTAATGACATGCGGAAAAAACAACTTTTCCTCAAAAAGCTCCGAGAAGACTCCACTAGAATAAGTCATTTTGGTCGTCGGCCTTGTTTTGCTAAAGCAGTAATGGCTTTTCAGCATACTAGAGTAGTAAAGAAAAAAAAAATTTAGATAAAAGGAGTGGGTAGGCTGTGACCTTTTTCCATCTGTGCACCTCCAGCCCAGTCTGAAGCCCACTCCCCAGCATTAGCATCAAGCCGTTCAGGCCTGTGACCTGAGCTGGGCCAGGGTAAAGGGACAGCAGGGTTCCCCCTGGCTCTTGAGAGCGTGCAGGTTTATTTTATCCTTTCCTGGCGGCTCTGATCGTCAAAACCGATCAGGCAGGGCAGCAGATTAATCCTATAATCTCTTCCATTCCAGCTTTGAGAGCTGGGTGCTGAAGTGGGTGCTTGCTCCGAGATCTAGGAGATCCAACTGGGCAGCTCTGTCCCCTTCCCACAGCTGTGGCCCTGAGACATCAGAGAGCACACCCAGTTCTCCGTAACCCACACACCTTCCCTAATTCTCAGAGCTTTTACGACAAACGTCTACGCTGGAAGCCCTCTCACTGTGCTTCATTTCGGTTCTCTTGCATGCCGGTCCTGGCATCCGAGAAAAGAAGTGGATGGAAAAATGTTACAAAACGTCTGTCACTCAGAGCCTCCCTGGAGGGAAACATGGGTGTTTGGTGGGAGGTGGAGATGTAGTTTGAGGCGGGAGACGCAGACACACACCCATTTTAGATACCTGGGCTTCAGCCAGTGAAAACTGCTCCGATTGAGTTTGTTTTGTTTTATGTTTTGCTTTATTTTGCTTTGTTTTGTTTTGTTTTGTTTTGTTCTTAGCCAGTCTCTAACAAAGTCCTGGTTGCTTTTTGCCAATCTAGCTATGACTGTTGTAGAGGACAGAATTTTGGGGGTGCCTGGGTGGCTCAGTTGGTTAGGTGTCTGACTCGACTTCAGCTCAGGTCATGATCCCATGGTTTGTGAGTTCAAGCCCCACATTAACGCTCTGCACTGACAGCACAGAGCCTGCTGGGGCTTCCCTTTCTCCCTTTCTCTCTGCCCCTCCCCTGCTTGCACGCACTCTCTCTTTCTCTCTCTCTCAAAATAAATAAACATTAAAAAAGAAAACAATTTTACATTTGCTAGCAACAAATTTAACTGGTTACATTAAGGGATGATGATGATGATGATGATGATTGTATAACAGTGCAGCAGTAATAACCACAGCAGCAAGAGTCATTAAAGGAAATAACCAAGCTACAGAAAAGAGGGAACCCCAACCGCTCAATATCAGGAAGCTGGGTGGCCTTATAGTGGACACCCCCTCATTGGTCTGAATCTCTGCCAACCCCATTCCATTCTTGTGCCATCCCCCTCTGAAGCTGAAACCCACAAGGGGAAGTCTGACTGGGTAACCTCGGGTTCCAACCTGCCACATGGCTAAGGAAGGACATGCTCCCATGCCTCACAGCCCCACTGAGGCCATGTGTGGTGGCACAGACATTCTCAGACTGAGGGACTGTTACCAGGAGGGAAGGATGGGGGGCAGGCATAAACTACAAATGTCCTCAACACTGGGTGATGCACTGTATTCAGTCTCTATGCTCTATGGTGGACCTTTTTTTTTAAATCTAAGAAAAGTGGAAGTCAGGTCATATCTGGCTATTTCTCTGAAATGAAGCTCCATTTTCCAATAAGCAAAAACCACTGTAACTCTTCGGTGGCCTTCAAAGAGATATATATCCATGGGAGAAGAGTAACTACCCATTATAAAGACATTTGTTTTGAGGGTAACACAGAGCAAGGAAGGAGGTGGCGGAGGTCAGAGTGGTTCAGAGGATGTTTTGTGTCTGAAAGATGTGCATTGAATTCTGGTCCCTCTGCGCACTGGCTGGGGCACCTCAGCCAAGTCTGAGCTTCAGGTACTTTACCTGTTCTAGCATCTCCCTACACAGTTATTGTCAGGATTAAATTACACACACACACACACACACACACACACACACACGCACACACCCTCACCCTAAATCTGGCACCTGGACAGTAATGTCATAAATATATTAAGGTTGGAGGGGAGGGTGGTGGACAGCACACATCCGCTGCATAGAAACAGTAGGGGAGAATTGAAAGTTGGTAGAATCAATCCACTTCCTAGTTTCAGGGACTGAGCATGAGGTAGGGGTTGGGGGTGACAAAGTCGAGGTGGGGTTCCAGGGTATAGACCTAGGAAATGGAGCTGCTTTTGCAGCTAAGCTACTGCTACCTGCCATGGGTGTGGGGCCCAGATCTGCTTCCAAAGTTTGCCCCAGCATCTTTTACTTTTTGGTGAAAGATACCTTTCAGATCCAAAGGTACATTTTATTTTAGAAACTAACGTGCTCCTTGTCTCAGTGAAGGTAACTGATGTAAGTTTTCCATGTAGGAAGAGGTGTTTTAAGTGATCACAAAGTAAAACAGAATATGAAAAAGGTAACTATATAATATACAAATTATAAAAATAGACCATGTAGAAAAAACCCTAAATCACATGGTTGGAAAAGCACCTATAATTCCATCGTGCTAGACAATCACTATTAAATATTGGTATGTATCTTTTCAGGTATTTTTAATGTGTCTACACACATAAAGATAGCTATTTAATTTCTAAATTGAGATGATCAGGAGGGGGTGCCTGGGTGGCTCAGTCGGTTGAGCGTCCGACTTTGGCTCAGGTCATGATCTTGCATTCGTGAGTTTGAACCCCATGTCGCTCTCTATACTGACAGCTCAGAGCCTGGAACCTTCTTTGGATTCTGTCTCCCTCTCTCTTTGCCCCTCCCCTGCTCACACTCTGTCTCTCTCTTTCTCTCTCAAAATAAACATAATAAAAAAATTTTTTTTAAGATTATCAGGAGAACTATTATAAAATAGTAGTAACCCATTTGTATCATTTAGCACAGTGGGTTTTAATTTCTTTCCTACCTCTGCAGAACTTACGCTTATGACATATTCTCATCAGTTTTACTATGTATCCTGTTCTCAGTCCAGGGTCATACTCCTATCCCCCAGCTTCACCTTACCTCTCCCATTGGAATTATCTACTTTAACAGTCTGTCAGGACACCTTTTGATGCTAATGAAAAAATCATATCTTTTTCCATGGCTACGTGATACTCTATTGAAAAATAACAGCTAACTCTTAGGACATTTCTTAGTGAATGTAATAAGCATCGTTACAGACCCCGTGCTGACCTATTCACATGCAGTGTTTCAGTGAATCCTTATCCCAATCATACTCGGGAAGGTTGTTAGGATTCCCATTTGAAAGACGGGGCAGCCAAAACTCAGAAAGATTGAGTAACTTGCTCAGGTAACCAAAACAGCAACTGGTAGAGTTGAGACTCGAATCCAGAGCTGTCTGACGCTATGGTCCACTCCTCCCAGTACCTGTGTGGCATTTGTTAGTAGCAATCAGGCCGCAGTGGATTGTGGGTGTTTTTAAACCTTATTTACTCTAATGTGTAGATATTTTTCTTATTTATGTTGGAATGACAGGCTTTTGTGGAGCAGGAAAGGATCTGCAAGTGGGAGCTGGGCCAGCCTAACCCCGTGCCCTGTACAGTCGTTAAGACCTGAAGCGCGTGTGTGCTCCTGAAACAACCTTGACGTTGCTTGCCTCTGGCGGTGGAGGGAAGGACTGATGGATGAGGTCGAGTCACTGAATTGACTGCCCTTCACCGTTCTGTATTTATTTGTTTATCTTCCATCTCCCATTATGACCTGTCTGGGAAGCTGGCAGAGGAGCAGGAAGGATTTATGGATGTGTCGCACCGAACTGAGCCTGCGGTTGAAGTCTCTTGCGACAGTCACCAAAAAACAAAACCAGAAACAAAAACACCAGCTAGAGCTCCCAGTACAAATGGGCTCTTGGAGTGATTTTGTTTTTATTTATTTATTTATTTAAAATTTTTTTTAATAGTTTTATTTATTTTGACAGAGACAGAGCATGAGCGGGGGAGGGGCAGAGAGTGAAGGAGACACAGCATCTGAAACAGGCTCCAGACTCTGAGCTGTCAGCACAGAACCCGACGCGGGGCTTGAACCCACGAACCACGAGATCATGACCTGAGCCAAAGTCGGACGCTTAACCGACTGAGCCACCCAGCTGCCCAGGGCGATTTTAGAGACACTCAAGCACACTGGTACTCAGGGACTCTGTTCACTCACTGTATGGCAAGGCTGGTCCAGCCCCTTCTGACACTTCCCTTCTGACAGGCTGAGAGGCCAAGACAGATGATGTGCCTGGAAAATGAGTTTTTTGCCTCCGCCTTTTCTCCCCGTGGCTGCCTTGCCTCCTGTTTGGCATTTCATCTTTGTTGTCTCCTTGGTGTCCGGTCTCCTTTTTCACACTCCTGACATTCCACTCATCTCCCCTCAATCCGGGGCCTGGCAGTCATTTCTTACATCTGGACAGATGGAGCCCTCTGCTTTCAAAGTCCTTTCAGTGTGTCAGAGAAGAGTGGCTGAATTAACCCCATGGGACAGCAAAGGACAGTGAGGTTTCTAGAAGTTAAGTGACTTGTCTAAGGTCATCCACTGGCAGTTCAGCAAATATTTACTGAGGGGCTCCTTTATACAAAGGAAGGGACTACATGAAGCAGATGATTGTGTGCAGGATCTAGGGGTCACCCAGCCAGTTATAGATGCCAGCTCAGAACAATGTGCCAACATCATCATTTCTTTTTTTTCAATTTTTATTTATTTTTGAGAGAGCGAAACACAGCACAAGCAGGGGAGAGGCGGAGAGAGAGGGAGGACACAGAATTGGAAGCAGGCTCCAGGCTCTGAGCTGTCAACACAGAGCCCGACACGGGACTCGAACCCACGAACCATGAGATTATGACCTGAGCCAAAGTCAGAAGCTTAACCGACTGAGCCACCCACGTGCCCCAACATTGTCATTTCTCACCCCTGTTGTCATGCCTCATGGAAAATCTAGCCTCAGTCCGTTGTTTTAAGAGACCAGTGTATTGTGCTTCCTTATTTTCCCTTTACCTCCATGCTCCCATCCAGATATAATCTCAACAGGCTCTCTGCCTTGAGACTCTACTTTGTTGCTGTTGCTCATTCACTCATTCAACACAGCATCAACTATGTGCCAGGCACTGTGTTAGGCGCTCAGAAAAAGAATGGGAAAAAAACAGCTAAAACTCCTGCCTTCCTGAGACTTATAGTCTAGCTGGAGCTCAGATATTAATCAGTCACAGAGATAAAAGGCCATTCTAGAAGGGTTTTGGAGGAAAGGAACATGGTGCTCAGAGCTTATAACGGAGGCCTGCCCCGGGTTTTGGGACACTGGTCTGGACAGATGGGAAGAGAGTATGGCTGCATTGTTGATTGAATGTTGTAAGGTACCTCTGATATTCGTTAGAGCTGACCACAAAGAATTAACCCCTTTGCACCCCACTGGTGCTTCGGTAAGTGCACCCCATCTGGTTGACTGCTTGTTCTCTTGGCCCCCTTCAGATTGGTTTGCCCCATTAAAGCCAGAGACTGTGGATTTGATCATGCCATGTCCCTGCTTAAAACCTTCAATAGCTACTCAGCGCCCTTCAGATAAAGACCAGTATCCTTAACGTGGCCTCCATGCCTTCCTCCATCTGGCTGCTTCTTGCCCCTGGTCTTACCCCTCTCCTCACTGCCACTTACATGGAACCTGCCCCAAGGCAGACCCAGCCACGGTGGCTCTCCCCACTTCCTCAGACACTCGGGCTCTTTACACTTACTGTTCCTACGCTCTGAAATACCCTTTTCACTCTCTTTTTTGAACCCATCATTCCTATGCCATCTCAAAGGAGTTTTCCTCCAGGAAGGCTTTCCTGACTCCCTGCTGGAATATATTCCCGGCAGTAGACACATGTGGTCCCACGTCCATCCTCTTGAAAACACTTGTCCCAGGTTACAGTATTTCTGTGGCATTATTAAAGAGTGGCGTCATGGAGGCATGAAGGCTGGATCTGCATCTGTTTTGCTCACCACTGTTGCTGGTGCCTGGCACAGTGGGCACCCAGAGAAAGAACGAACGTGATCATGAAGAAGAGTATAAACATTACAGCTGGAAGGGCAACCTCCAAATTTTTCAATTCAGTTCTATGTACAGATAAGACATTGGAGACCCAGAGAAGGGAGGTGACTGACCCAAGATCACACAGCAAGTTAGTAGTAGGTCCACTGGCCTGGACTATGGTTTACAGCTCCTGCCTCAATACTATACTCCAGAAACTTCCTCCCTTTGCCTTAAAACTTTGACGTACTTTGAGACGCAGACCTGTAACTGAGACACAGTGTGTTAGGTAGACAGAGAAACTATCTGCATTAAACATTATAGATTTTCAGGTAAATTCTTTAGTTCATTAAGGCTCATAAGGCCTGAGGATTTAGCTGAAGCTTTTCCTCTTTGATTGATTTTTAAATGAACTCTAAGATCTCCACTGAGTACCGGTTCCCAGGCACAGAGGAGCAGGCCACATCCCTTGCCTGTGAAGCAAGCTCTTAGCCCTTTTTCTTTCTAAATGGGTTCATTACGTTGGCGGTAGGTGGAGACCACGTTCCTGACATCTCTCCTCCCCGAGGAAGGCTTTGTAAAGAAGCAGGAGGCAGTGATATGTCCCCGAAGCAATGTCGTTTCCTGGCGAACGAGGGCATTTCCCAAAGTCCCAACAGGGAAGCCAACATCGGTTCTGCCTTTTGAAGGTTAGTTGTGCACCTTCTTAAGTGTGACCGGTACACAGCTCACAAGTATCAGATGTTCCCTCTTTATGGCTATGAAGCGACAGCCTCACCACCTTGTTTTACACCCCAGAACCACGTAGCTTGTGTCCATTTCCAAACGGTGGGTACTGGCACAGAGGTAAACTGTTCTTCATGGATGCTTTGGTACCAGGACCCAGCCAACCCCAGCAAAATAACCAAGGGCCTTTCACCAGGCAGGGGAGACCCCTAGGGAAGGAAGGAACCAGAGTGAAGTTAAAAAAAAAAAAAAAAAAAAGAGGAAAGAAACACCCCTTTATAATCAACCAGTTTGAGTTAGCGAGAACAAGCTCCTATCCCTCTCTGGAGTCTTGGTTTTTTGGTCTACACAATAGACTGAATATAATGCCTACCTTCTTCATTCGTTCACTTCTAAAGTGCCCGGCTCTGTGTCAGAGATGAGTGATGTTGTGGGGAACAAGACAGGTCCAGTCCTGATGGAGTTTACATTTTAAGAAGGGAGACCTGAAATTCACCCAATACTTGTTTGGTTTTAAGTGAGTATCATTGAGAGGATAAAATGGGATCTAAATCATGGTTAAAGTGTAAGTGTCAGACATCATGGCAGGTACCTTGTATATAATAACAACCACCATGGTGGGGTTCCCGTCCACGGTGGTGACCTGGGAAGACCCTGAACTCCCCTCCTCCATGAAGACAACTCAAATCTGCATCCATTTATGGAACAATTCCTCCTGAAGAAGAACTGAGGGCTGACCGAATAGCTTCTGCATGACAAAAACTGAAAAGAACACACAGACAACAGTAGGAGATGGGGGCAGGGTGATGGAGGGGACCCACACCCCCAAGGCCCCCAATTGCAGTCAGAACGGATAGTATTGAGGGACCCGGAGCAGATTCACCACCCCTGCGGCACAGAAAAAAGCTACAATTTAAAAGAGCAACTAGGAAAACAAAAGAGCAAGTAGAATACAAAGGGACCAGCCTTCGAACGCACCAGGCAGCTGGCATGGGAGTTGCTGGAATTCTCTCTGGGTTCTCAAGGCTGGTGGGCAGCACAGTGTATATTCCCTCCATGTGACAGGAGCAGGGTCTGGCCTCAGCAAGCCTGGGGGCCCTAGTCCCCCCAGCCCCAACCTGCCCCCCACCCCCTGCCAGGCCCCAGTCCTGTGCACACCTGGTTGGAGCTCACTGTAGCTCTAGCTGCTGTGACAAGGTGACACAGGTGCCGAGCACACCAGAATAGACCAAGTGGACAGCACTTTGGCTTTGGGTAGTTTGAGCTAGAGCACCCCCATCGCACAGTTACCCGCGACCTCGTGGCCCGCACCTGCTTCAGCCCCAGATCCCCCTCCTATGCTAGGGGGCTCCCCTGTGCACACCCTGCATGAACTGCCTCAGGGCTCCCCACCCAGAACCTCACCTCGGCTCTACTCACCCCGCTAGGGCACCCCCTGCTGGAGCATGCTGAGACACCCTGACTTGCAAGAGTTGGTGAGGATGTGGAGAAAGAGGAAAGCTCATGCACTGTTGGTCGGAATGTAAATTGAAGCACTCTGGAAAACAGTGTGGAGGTTCCACAAAAAATTAAAAATAGAATTACCATATGATCCAGTAATTCCTGTACTGGGTATTTACCGAAGAAAGCAAAATACTAATTTGAAAAGATATATGCACCCCCAGTAGCCAAGGTATGGAAGCAACCTAGGTGTCCATCCAGAGATGAGTGGATAACAGACATGTATGTGGGTGTATACACACACACACACACGAGAATATTACCCAGGCATAAAAAAGAATGAGATCTTGCTATTTGCTACAACATGGAGGCTATTATGCTAAGTGAAATACATCCGATAGAACATGACAAATACTATATGATCTCACTTATATGTGGAGTCTCAGAACCCAAACAAATGAATAAATAAACAAAAAGCAGAAATGGACTCATACATACAGAGAACCAACTGATGACTGCCAGAGGGGAGGGAGGTGGGGTCACGGGCAAAAGGGGTGAAGGGGAGTGGGAGATACAAGCTTCCAGTTATGAGGTGAATAAGTCCTAAGATAAAAAGCAGAACATAGGGAATATAGTCAATGGTATTGTAATAGCATTTATACAGACAGATGGTAGCTACACTGTGGTGAGCATAGCATAGCATACAAACTTGTCAAATCACTGTGTTATATGCCCGAAATGAATGTAACATCATGTGTTGACTATACTTCAATTTAAAAAGTCAAAAAAATAATAATAACCATAATAACAAGCCATCTGGCATTACTCTGGTCCACTTTTTAAAGTGGTTATCATATATTAATCCATTTAATTCTCCCTTAGAAGTACTTATGATGTAGGGGCACCTGGGTAGCTCAGTTAAGTATCCGACTCTCCCTTTCGGCTCAGGTCATGATCTCACGGTTCATGAGTTCAAGCCCTGCACTGGGCTTCTTGCTGACAGGCAGAGTCTGCTTGGGATTCTCTTTCTCTCCCTCTGTCTCTGCCCCTCCCCTGCTTGTGTTCTTTCTCTCTTTCAAAATAAATAAACTTAAAAAAAAAAACCCACCTCTGACATAGACTGCTATTATCCCATCTTATAGATGAAAACACTGAGGTACCAAGAGATTAACTTGATGAAAGAAACGCAGCCATTAGGTACCAGAGAAAGAACTCAGGCAGTTTGAGCACAGTCTATATACTATATCTACCTCTCATGATATTACCACCCGATTTAATCATTTTAACAACCTCGTAAGTACTATTGTTACTTTTCTTTTCCACATTTGGCCAAAAAAAAAAAAAAAAAAAACCATGCATAAGTGACTTCTCTGAGTCCCTCCCGTGGTACCCAGAATGGCAGTGAGCCCAGCCCTGGGCCTCAGGAGACGGGCATTTCCATGACTAAGTCCCTGATATCTTTCCTGTCCCTGTTCTTGCTCAGGTGTTCCTGAAGAGTGACCGCGTGGCCCGCATGGTGCAGAGTGGGGGCTGCTCTGCCAATGATTCCAGGGAGGTCTTCAAGAAACACATTGAGAAGCGGGTGCGCAGCCTGCCCGAGATTGATGGCCTCAGCAAGGAGACTGTGCTGAGCTCCTGGATGGCCAAGTTTGATGCCATCTACCGTGGGGAAGAGGACCCCAGGAAGCAGCAGGCCCGGATGACAGCCAGTGCAGCCTCTGAGCTGATTCTGAGCAAGGAGCAACTCTACGAGATGTTCCAGAACATTCTTGGGATCAAGAAGTTTGAGCATCAGCTCCTATACAATGCGTGCCAGGTAAGGTGTCTGTCACCTGGGCCCAGCACTCTGTGAGTGAGTGGGGTCACATTGTGACTTCTGCGTGCCCTAAGCACTGTTGTCTTCATGGCTGCTTCTTGATTTAAAAAAAAATTAAAAGTTATATTTTACAACCGCATCTGTAAAAATTGAATATAATCCAGGCCAGAATATGTTCATGTTTATCTTCTGGTTTTAAAAGAAATGAAAGCATTTTTGCAAGCCCCTAAAAGTGTTGTGGGCCGTAGGTACTGTGTATATCCTGTCTAATAGGTAGGTTGGTTTTATGAGTAAGGCCTGCCTCCTTTGTGTTTTCTGAAACAGCTGAAAGCTCAAAATAAGTTTTTAAAAAGATTGTTTTGCCTTTAAAATATATGATGCTTACCAGGTGCGTGGCCTATACTTCCTCAGCTTGGAAGCCAACTGAATTTAGTGCCTCCTCATCAAGAGTGATTATTTAAAATAGAAAGTCTCCAGAAAGCCTGAGTATTTCACATCATTACCATTGTATTAATCTCACTATGAATTTCCAAGTGGATTTGAGGGGGCTGGCTGAGACTATGCTTGGTCCCATCCAAGGTGGGTCTATATTTCCTCTGGATCAGGAGTTATTCGGTCAACAAATACGTGTTGAATGAGTACCTACTTTGCAGATTTTAATAAGTGTCACTTGGGAGCACTTTTCAAATTCACAGCCCCAGCCCCCAAACCTAGAGATTCTGATTCTGCCTTCTCAGGACAGGGCCCAGGAATCTGCACTAGGGTTTCCCTTCCTGGTAGTTTTATTGCCTTTCTCCTTTTAAGAACCATTGATGAAACTCTTGTACCTTAATTTCCCTGGGCTAACTCTGCCCCTAGGGTAGGTTAAATTAAGACATTATAACATATTGGCTGAGTTGTGCCTTGCTCAGAATCAGACAGACTTAGGTAACTCTTACCATGACCTTCACCGGCTTTGTGGCCTTGGGGAGTTAGTGAACCTCCTCACACATGAGCTTGGGATGAAATTTTTATAAGAATTCAGTGTGTGTAAAGCCCAGAGCAACATGGGATCCTTTATAAATGGTAGCTGTTAAAATATACAATAGTCTACCTGAAGAGTCAAAAAGTCAACAAACAGTATCAGAATAGTGCCTTAAAAGCTTAACATACGAACTACAATGTCGGTTGAGCATTGGACATTGGCTCAGGTCATGATCTCACAGTTCACGGGTTCGAGCCCTGCTTTGGGCTCTGTGCTGACAGCTTGGTGCCTGGAGCCTGCTTCAGATTCTGTGTCTCCCTCTCTCTTTGACCCTCTCCCTCTTGTGCTCCATCTTTCAAAAATAAATCCACCTTAAAAATTAAAAAACCCTACAGGATTTTGAGGCTTACTTCTTTCCTTCTTCATGGCTACGTTCTAGTTCAAGGAGCCAGCATCTCTTATAAGATGACCACAGTGTCTACCCAATGGGTGACCCCACCTCCCCTCTTACCTTACAATAATATGCCCACCACACACCAGCTAGAGCAAGGTTTTTCAAATAGAAATTGAACCTGGGGCACCTGGTTGACTTACTCAGTAAAGTGTCAGACTTGGTCTCAGCTCAGGTCTTGATCTCAAGGTTGTGTGGTCAAGCCTCACATGGTGCTCCATGGGGAGTATGGAGCTTCTTTAAAAAAATCACATGTGTATTATATTTTATATATATATAATGTAAATTATACATATGAATATAATATACAATATTATATATGTTAAGTATATAATATATAATATATAAATTTTATATCTGTATAATATATGGATCACATTGCTTTTCTGTTTAAGAATTCTAGTAGCACCCAACACATTTCGAGTGACATCCCAGCTCCTCACCAAGCCTTGAGGCAGAACATGAACCACTCATGCTCACACCATTTTTCCCACACGCTCACTCACTGGCTTTCTTTCTGTCTCCTCAACACACCAAACTGATTCTGGGTTTTTGCATTTGGTTTTCCTTCACCTTATAATGCTTTTGGCCAAGACCTTTCCATGACTACCACAGCTTAAATGTCACTTTCTTCAAGAGGTCTTCCAGGACCATCCCATCAGAACTGGGTTTCTTTGCCTACATCTCACAATCACTCTGTATCTCATCCTTTGTTCTGTTTTTAATCATAGCTTTTACCACTCTTTTCCATTTCTTATTCATCTGTTTTTACCTGTTTATTACCTGTCTCACACTTTGCTCCTTTTACCAGAGTGTTAGCCTTATGAAGGTGGTGATTCACCTTTGCCTTATTCACTTGTAATTGCCGTAGAAACGATGGCATGAAACAATTCTTGGCACATAGTGGGTGCTCAGTAATTGCCTACTGAATTAATAAATGAATGATTGCAGTTTATTTTAACTGGTAGATAGGGTCTTATTATCAGCCATGATAGCTTACCCAGAACTTTCTGGATATTTTAGTACGTAGGAATCTGTTTATCATTTCATAATACAATATATACATTATATTCCTATTTTCTTCTCAGTCAACTTGAATTCAGAATACTGATTGCCAACCCAAAGGTTGATATTTTCTTTGAGGGGTCAAGAAATATTTTGAACTGACCAAATAAATCTCAATATGAAATTAAATTAAAATTTTCCTTTTCTATAAAATATTACTACATCCCTACATGGCCCTTTTAGAATGGGATAAGCAGTTGATATTCCTACCTGTCACCAGGACCACCTTCTCTCCCATAAGAATATGGGCTGTCAAACCCTCTGCTTGAGTTATGAGTAACGCTCAAAATGACAGAGCTAGTTAGGGGCTCGTAAGCCTGCTAGTCACAAAATGATTCCAGAGACTAATTTTTCTTCTGATTACAGCAGCGTATTATGCTTATTTTCTGTCCTTGTTCAAACACCAGCATTCTTCGGATGAATACATCCCCATGCCCTGTCTTACCTCAGTGCTTTTGGGTAAGTGGCAGGATCGTGTTTTCCCCCTAAAGATGAATTATTTAGACTCACAATTTCAACATATTTTCCATGAGTTAGAAAAGAAACACGGTACAGTTGTTGACCTCAATAAAGAGGTAAACTGAGGCAAGCTCAAAATTGTCCAAGAGATGCGTGTATTTGGGAAGAGCAGAGGCATTGTAATTCAGGGCACACAGACTATGGCAGCTACAGGCGAGTCTGTTGAAGGTTTGGGGTAGGTGGTGTTTAAATCAGTCTCTCAGTCTTTAAGTTTCGTTTTCCTAAGGATGCGTGCATGAGATTTCTCATTTTTATGTCCTCTGGTTCCATTTTAGATTGAAATTCTTTCACATTTCCTCCTTTTGCTCAAGATCTTTTTCAGAAAACACCTCTGGTCAATTATTCCATGCATGTTTCTTTCTGTCTGTCTTTTCTTTCTCTCTTTCTTTTGTTCTTTCATTCTTTCGTTCTCTTGTTCTCTTATTCTTTCATTCTTTTCTTCTTTTTTAGTGTAATTGGATCCTAGGTAGATTGTATGCCGTGTCCCATGGAGCTTAGGAAGGTAGTGCTCAGGTGTCTTCTCCCATTAAGCTGAGGAGGACCATTTTCAGGAATCTTGTCCCATGGAGGAGGACAATGATGTAGGATTTTAGTCACCTCTCTTGAACAACAGGAGGATTGAAAATGAAAATTTTCAGCTATGTCCCTCTGAAGAGGACAGTTTAGTTCCCACTGTCCCTTGAACTCTAGAAAAAGTCTTTGGAAGGAAAATAATTTTATTTTGTACATACATTTGGGACTAAGGCATTTTTTGACTAATGCCAAACAGTAGAAATTTAATTAAAAAAGTAATCTAAGGACCAAAAACCCAGTAATAGCTATTGATTGAAATGCACTTTTCAACAAGCTTCCTCACCTGCTGTATTTAATTGATCAAAAATGTCCCAAGTTCCAGGAGCCTGGCCAACTACTACTAGCAACTGGATATTTTCCTTCATTATTTTTAGATCTTGTGTTTATTTTCCCTGAGTTACTGGCATAAAAACAACATTCGTCTCCAAGTAAGGCATGGGTTCCTCTCTGCTGAGCAGTGAGGAGGTTAAGGGCTCTGGAATTTTTGTAGGGCTATTTCAGCAAGGCTGCCTATTTGGGTTTGTTGATGTTCAAAAGCTCAGATAGAAGCACTGAGAGTGGTAGAGATAACTATAGAAAGATTGTGAATTGCTTTTTCAAGGTCTGCTACTCCAACCGAAGCTAAAAAGGTTCTGGCTGAAGCCTGTGCCCAACCCTTTCTATCTTCTGTAGGATCGTATGTAGCCAGCCATGCAAAATTATCACCTTCCGAGTTCTGACATGGCCTTTTAAGTTGATAGAAGACCACGGGTTAGGTATATAAGCAGTGATTGGAAGAGTTCTTCCAAATTCAGTCTCAGAGGTAAGGCCAGTGATCCCCAAACATCTCTTCCAGTTAAAGGGAAGTGTAGGGTACATGTTTCTTCCACATCAAAAGAAACACCCAGTGTCTTCTAAGGCACAGTTGGGTCTCTCTGCCCAGATATTTTTACCTGGAATAAAAGAGTATCTCATGATCAGAAATACAATTATTTATTCAGAGCACACCGCAATCTGATTCACTAGCATTGTGGGAATGATTCTGTGAGCACCTTATATATTTATGTAGATCTGAAGTAACAAGAGAGGTGATCTAGTGTAAGATTTTGGGGGAGATGTAGAAGATTTCTAGGAGAAAAATAAGTTTAATTAAGTTTCCTCCATTCCCCCCATTTTTTGTTAATTCCCAATTAAGTACTAATGAGTGGGAGTATGTCAGCTTCTCATTTTATAGTATTATTAGTTTTCATTGCCCCACTATAAAGATACATTAAGGTGATAGAATCTTCTGCATTCCTACGGGGAGAGAGTTCATGTTCACCTGGAGTATATAAAATGGTATAGTTACAAATATTTAGTGGGAGCTATTCATGAATTTTGCCATTCCCATCAAGTTTTTTTTTTTTTTAACAAATAGTTTATTGTCAAATTAGTTTCCACATAACACTCAGTGCTCATCCCCATAAGTGTCCTCCTCTATGCCCATCCCCCCCTCCCCCC